>NW_015507023.1:149460-152639 GCF_001515645.1 Sinocyclocheilus grahami
TATTTTATGAGGTGATTTTGTATGAATTTGCATCATGTTAATCATTCGAAAACATTCTTTTTAGATTAAAAAAGGGATGGTCTACACATTAAAAGTCTTAAACATGTCTAAACAGATTGTACGAAAATGTAAAAATGTGATTGTATGAATTAGTACAAATTTGCCGCCAAAATGTAAATGCTGTGAGATTGATTTTTTATTTTTATTTTTTCCTGCTAGAATGCTGCATCAACATCCAGGACTGGAACTAACCACTTTTTAATAATTGATTATAATAAATATAGTAATGCCCAGGGTGCTATGCTTGCATATCCAAAAACGTTCAGCTTTTTTGGGCCAGTTTTCCACTATTTTATAAATTGTCCCTCATAATTATAAATCATGGAAAAATAATCAAACTGAATCACTTTAATGATGTTTCACATAGTTTAATTACATCGATTGTAATCAAATTGGATTGTCTTCTTCATGACCCACCTCTATGATCTGAAATCCAACAGAAAAGCAGCCCGGGCCCCGTAAAGAGTCACTTATCCGGGTGTGAAGATGGTGTGCAGTTACCAGAAGAGTTGACAAAAGTCTGCACTGTCCATACAGAGTCCTCCCACCTAAACCCAGCTACGCCTGCCTCTCTCACTCAGTCTCTCACTTGCTCTCTGTGTTCTTTCATTAACGTGAGCAGAAGAGTCCGGCCAGGAACCATGGGCATCTGCAGCAATTACAGCGGTTTATCTCCGCTCGTCTTCATTGGCGCTCTGGCCATCTGCATGGCTTTTTTGCAGTCAGGTAACATCACCTCCTTCCCATCTAATCAGTGATGGGCTTCTCATAGTTGTGTTGAGTTCTTAGGAAAGATTAAATGGGTTCTGATTTGTTGGCGGCTACAGGTGAGAAATTGAGTTAGTCAGTTTTAGTAAAAATTTTGTTGCTGGTCTTGATGCAAGAGGTGTTGAATCAGTTTATGAATTTGTGGCCATGATAAAGAATGTCCAGAAAAACCTTGTTTGGTAATACCAAATTGTGCACACGTCATTTTCGCCTTGTTGACCATTATGATTTTGCAAGGCCCCTTTCGGTGCCATGAATAGCCATTGCTGAGCATGAAAGTAGGACATTCAAAGTTGAACATTTGCAAAGTGATTTCTGTTGTATGATAATTGCTTTGGGCTTCAAAATCAAAATATGCCATATATATATATATATATATATATATATATAAACAAACCAAAATAGATTTTTGAAATGTTTCATTGAACGTATCTTTATTCTTGCAGACTAAAGCGTCATGCTGACTTCAGTGATTCAGACATTCTCTTTTTCGCAACCAGGTGTTGAAGCTGAATTTAGTCCTGGGTTCAGTGCTTACAAGGACAAAGAGATAGTTTGTTAGGCTCTAGGGAAAAACAAGACATAAACAGCTGCACAAAGTTCATTTGTACATCCAAAAAAAGCATAATTTTTAATAAGTATAGTTGTAAAACGATTGCTATTTATGACCATCATCTCTTTAGTGCTGAATAAAATATATTGAAATGCACAAACCTGCTCATAAAGTGGACGAAAATGGCACTTTACGGCAATCTCAGACTTTCCAGCCAGAATACTGCACTTTTACACATTCAAGGTCTAAAGGAAGTGGTGGTGGCACAGTTGCTTGATATTTCTTATGTGAATGCATGGTTTCAAAAGTCTGGATGATCATAATGTCACTTTGCCATTTTTTGCTTTATTTCACGTTTACATGTAAAAAATCACGAGGACAACCAATTCTGTAATGCTAAACAGCTTGGACTAGTGATGACTAGACCGCGTCAAGTCCAGTCACATTTATTTATATAGCTTGTTAGACAATAGTTAGACAGGGCGTGAGGGGAGATGAGGACATGGGGGATTGTGTCATTCGCATGCACCTGTTTGCATGCTGTCATCTCACAGTCGTCCACAGCCTTGTCCTCTCGCCAAATGTTTAAGCAGGCCAAGAAGTGACAAACACAAAAAAAGTGTTTTTTTTTTCCCAAATCAACAGGTTACGCACGCTGACGCCGAGGTGTGTGCTTTTCCACAGACTGGCTTCATAAACAAGCTTGTTTGACTTGCAGTGTACTGGCTGTGTTTAGGCCGTTGGTTCCTCTGCCTCAAGCCGTCCTCTCTGACCACACAAGTGCCCTTTTGTATCCTCAAGTGAAGGGCTCATTGATGTATCGCTGGCCTCGCGCCGTACCTTCAACCTGCTTCGAGTCAGGAAAGTGTGTGTCTCGCTGAGCAAACAGACTATTATCAAAAATACTCGTGTGTTGGCCATCCTCGACTTGGTGACTCCAAATATTAACCTTTTATTTTTACGATTTTATTTTAAGATTTAGGGTGCAATATGAGCATTTTAGTGTTTAGTTGCATGGAAAGGTGGTATACGTGGCTGCTGCGTGTAAATACTTCGATTTTCAACAACAAACGAGCTGTCTGTTATGTGCGAGTTTAGTTTTAGTTCGTTTTTGACCCATGCCGTTGGGTTGTTCCAGCAGGGTCAGGCTAGGTAATCCCGCTGTTTGTCCATGTTCAACTTGGTCTGTCTTTGTCCCTTCATTTTGGGGTCAGAACCTTTGTCCATAAGCTGCCCTCTGGGAACTTTGGGCAAGCTGTAACATAGGAAATCAGCTTTGGGCTCGGTGAGTATGGTGGAGGTGAGAAAAGTGGCATGGCTGTTCCATGCCTGCGGGAGATGTGGAATGTCAGTGAGAGATGTGAGGAAAAGAAGAGGGGAGGAACGTGCAGGATGGGATAGCTCAGCTGTAGTGCCAATCCTCCATAAAGATGCTCATTGAGTCATATAGAACGTGACTGACATTTGCCACTTTCTGTGCATTCCCTGTGCTCAACGTTCAAGGAAAAAAAGCATTCGACTTCTGCAGCTCACTTTAACAAATACCACTTTTTTTTTTTGGGACATTCTTAACACAAATGTGTTTCGCAAGATCTTAGGTTGAGCAAAGCAACCATTTTTGTATATTTTTAAGAACTTTTTTCTTCTTATGATATCTGGCCGGTGGCATAAACTATCTTGCTAGTCTCAACATTTAAGTGGGTTACATAATAGATTGACTTAAAAAAAATGATGTATTGTGTTTATTTATGTATGCATTTATTTAGTAAGTATTCTAACTTGTAGCTATTATTTAGTT
>NW_015507023.1:153398-178001 GCF_001515645.1 Sinocyclocheilus grahami
CCCCCCCCCCCCCCCCAACCCCCTTACAGAACAAATTATGCTCATCAAGATGCTAGATGTAGGCTTACAACACAATGCTAATAACAAAAAATCTCACAGGGTCAGTGTGAGACTATAACTGCTGCATTAAGACTACATTTTAAATTTTATGAATTTATACTGTAGCTCATCCACATTAAAATCATTTTTTTGTCAATTTGATGTTGTAAATATAGCGTAATATTTAATGGAAAATAGATATTTGTTCTGGCACATATTAAAAGACATTTGCTAAAAATTTGCATTTAGCATTTTTTGTGGCAATGTACAATTTAAACTGAATCGAATGGGCCAGCAAAGTTTTTTTAAATTAATTAATTAATTTTTCTTGAACCCTGATGAAATTTTGAAATTGTTGCCTATTTTTTTTCCACATCAACAGATACAGTGGGGCAAAAAGTATTTAGTCAGCCACCAATTGTGCAATTTCTCCCACTTAAAATGATGAGAGAGGCCTGTAATTTTCATCATAGGTATACCTTAACTATGAGAGACAAAATGAGAAAAAAAGTCTAGAAAATCACATTGTAGGATTTTTAAAGAATTTATTGGTAAATTCCTCGGTAAAATAAGTATTTGGTCACCTACAAACAAGCAAGATTTCTGGCTCTCACAGACCTGTAACTTCTTCTTTAAGAGGCTCCTCTGTCCTCCACTGGTTACCTGTATTAATGGCATCTGTTTGAACTTGTTATCAGTATAAAAGACACCTGTCCACAACCTCAAACAGTCACACTCCAAACTCCACCATGGCCAAGACCAAAGAGCTGTC
Source organism: Sinocyclocheilus grahami (assembly GCF_001515645.1). Classification (NCBI taxonomy): domain Eukaryota; kingdom Metazoa; phylum Chordata; class Actinopteri; order Cypriniformes; family Cyprinidae; genus Sinocyclocheilus; species Sinocyclocheilus grahami. The sequence goes on from NW_015507023.1 coordinate 154,210, forward strand.
AAAGGACACCAGAAACAAAATTGTAGACTTGCACCAGGCTGGGAAGACTGAATCTGCAATAGGTAAGCAGCTTGGTGTGAAGAAATCAACTGTGGGAGCACTTATTAGAAAATGGAAGACATACAAGACCACTGATAATCTCCCTTGATCTGGGGCTCCACGCAAGATCTCACCCTGTGGGGTCAAAATGATCACAAGAACTGTGAGCAAAAATCCCAGAACCACACGGGGGGACCTAGTGAATGACCTGCAGAGAGCTGGGACCAAAGTAACAAAGGCTACATCAGTAACACACTGCGCTGCCAGGGACTCAAATCCTGCAGTGCCAGATGTGTCCCCCTGCTTAAGCCAGTACATGTCCAGGCCCGTCTGAAGTTTGCTGGAGAGCATTTGGATGATCCAGAAGAGGATTGGGAGAATGTCATATGGTCAGATGAAACCAAAATATAACTTTTTGGTAAAAACTCAACTTGTCGTGTTTGGAGGAGAAAGAATGCTGAGTTGCATCCAAAGAACACCATACCTACTGTGAAGCATGGGGGTGGAAACATCATGCTTTGGGGCTGTTTTTCTGCAAAGGGACCAGGACGACTGATCCGTGTAAACGAAAGAATGAATGGGGCCATGTATCGTGAGATTTTGAGTGAAAACCTCCTTCCATCAGCAAGGGCATTGAAGATGAAATGTGGCTGGGTCTTTCAGCATGACAATGATCCCAAACACACCGCCCGGGCAACGAAGGAGTGGCTTCGTAAGAAGCATTTCAAGGTCCTGGAGTGGCCTAGCCAGTCTCCAGATCTCAACCCCATAGAAAATCTTTGGAGGGGGTTGAAAATCTGTGTTGCCCAGCGACAGCCCCAAAACATTACTGCTCTTGAGGAATGGGCCAAAATACCAGCAACCGTGTGTGAAAACCTTGTGAAGACTTACAGAAAATGTTTGACCTCTGTCATTGCCAACAAAGTGTATATAACAAAGTATTGAGATGAAATTTTGTTATTGACCAAATACTTGTTTTCCACCATAATTTGCAAATAAATTCTTTAAAAATCCTACAATGTGATTTTCTGGATTTTTTTTTCTCATTTTGTCTCTCATAGTTGAGGTATACCTATGATGAAAATTACAGGCCTCTCTCATCTTTTTAAGTGGGAGAACTTGCACAATTGGTGGCTGACTAAATACTTTTTTGCCCCACTGTATATTCTATTTATGGTCAGTTTGAAGAGGAGACCATCCTTAAAAAAACATAACCAAATGAGTAACCAGTGCTGGGTTGTACTTTCATGAACCATAGTTTGGGAAACCTTTACATAATATTATGCTAAATTAATGAAATATGTTGTTATTATTATTGTTTTATATCCATAATGGTACAAGATTATCAATGTGAAATCAAGAAATCAATGTAATCAACAAGTTAAGCCAAAAGTAATCAAAAAGTCTGTCGAAAAGTAGGGTCCATCAATATATTAATGTAGGCTACTTGTAAGTTGTAAACAAACTGTTATGTAGTCTGTGTATTTTTATTTTGAATTTGTACTAGCGTGGTTAAACAGTGTCCTACAACCGGTTATAAAAAGGTAACGTAACTTTTTTGACATCGTCTGATTTAAAGGGGTCCTATTATGCTCTTTTACAAAGTCTTGATTTAGTTTTGGGGGTGTACTAGAACAGGCTCTCATACTAGGTTGTTCGAAAAACACGTTATTTTTCACATATTTTACATTATTACAACACCTCTCTCCCCAGTCTGGCACGAACGGCTCGAATAGTTATTGTATCAAATGAAGGCCCGCCTTCTGAAACACAAAAAGTGCTGTGATTGGTTAGCTGGGCCAGTGTGTGCTGTGATTGGCAGCACTCGGCGCCTGGTCGGGAAATGTCATGCCCCTTACCATCCGCCTGCAAGCTTCAGTGTAAATATTGTATCAAAATCAAATCAATCAGCGCGATTTAAACCGGATGATTGTAACCACTCTAAGTTCGTCTGCCTTGGGAAAGCTAACGTGTCTCCGACACAGTGATAACACTCGTTGCCTTCTCTAGCAGCAGCTTAACCAGGTCTCGTCCCATTCGTCGATATTTGTGATATCACAAATCCCGGAAAATATGCGTTGTAGTTCAAACGAGTCGTTCGTTGTAGTTTTTGAAAAGTGATTTCTGTTAAATGAAATATCTCCTTTTGAATTGGACTTTGAGCTTTGTAACTTCGCAGACCTTCTTTATGCTCAAACAGCAACATTACAGACTAACTAAAGCTAAAAAAGTGAAAAAGCATAATAGGACCCCTTTAAGTTAACAGAATATCACAAATTTGTGGAAAGCTAGAACCAACGCTAAGATATTGTAATTTGTATAGATCTGCGTGTTTAAGTAGCTAATTAACACTGGATGTTAAAAACGTACTTGTGCTAAAGTGTAAATAGGCGCGTTTCCATTACAGAGTTACCCTTCAAATTAGTATAAGGGGCTTTCCCTGCCATTAATGCTTAGACCATTTACACAGTGTGGCTGTGATACGGCCACTGAAGCTGATTGCGGCCACAATGCTTGTGTTTCTGAAGCGGCTCTCTGTGCTGCTTCTATAAAGATACACGCGTACACCTCCTTTGAATAAATATAGCCAAAATCCGTTGCCATGACTTCTCGCGAGAGGCAAAAGATTACGTTTTAGTCGCATAACATTGGTTAATGCAAACGCCGTCATTTCGCAATACTTTTTTTGAATCGACATTTATAAAATATCGCCAAAGGTTTGCGCAAATCTGTAATGGAAACGCGTCTAATGACTGTCAGTAAGACGGGTTTAAAGTGTTAAGGATTTAGAGTAATGTTGAGCACGTCGGCTCGTTGGTCTAGGGGTATGATTCTCGCTTAGGGTGCGAGAGGTCCCGGGTTCAAATCCCGGACGAGCCCGGTTTTTGTTTTCTTATTTTCCAATATTTGCTCTACTGAAGTGTGGACTGTTCCTCCGAGTTTTCTAGAAAAAAGAACATGTGGGAACGAGATTTAATAAAGCTGACGGTTCTTTAGCGTTTATTTCAGAGCTTAGCGTCAACAGCCGTGCTAACATTGTACTTACAGCGCCTCTCTGTGGTAAAAAATACAAGACCCATCCAGTATTGTCAGTATTTGACAAATAACCAATACTTCCTCAAGGCTATATTGACAGATAATGTAGGTTTCGGGAGAAAACTTTTTTTTTATAGTCGTTTCTGGATTTAAAAAAAAAATTTGAATTTGTTTTCCTACTTGTAGGATGAGTGATGAATCACTTGTTCTAATCATTTGCTGTATGAATTTATTATCTGAGGCCTCCTCGGAGCTTTGTGAGGATTTTCCAAACTATTTTACTCAAAAAGTTGATGCTATCAGAACCTCAATTGCTCCTTCTGAATCATTTAATTTGCAATTGCCTTGTACCACAAGTTGTTTGTCTTCCTTTCAATCTGTTTTTATCACATCAGCTAGATGATATTGTCTCTACTATGAAGTGTTCAGGTTCTAAGTTAGATATTATAAGGATGTTTTCCGACTATTAGTCCTATTGTAACAGCTATAGTGAACAACTCTTTAGCCAAAGGTGTTGTTCCAGCCAGTTTTAAACATGCAGTTGTTCAACCTCTGCTGAAAAAACCTCAGCTTGACCCAGCAATGTGCTGTAACTATCGGCCAATTTCTAAGTTGCCTTTTATCAGCAAGCTTTTGGAGAAAGTAGTGTTTTTACAACTTTTTTGGATTCTTTTAGTGTTTTAGATAAGTTTCAATCTGGTTTTAGATCATTGCACAGTACTGAGTCAGCTCTATTGAGAGTTACAAATGACATGCTGCTTTCTCTGGATTCAGGTGCTTGTGTTGTGTTGGTATTGTTGGACCTGAGCACGGCATTTGATACCATTGACCATAGCATTCTTCTTGATCGACTTGAATGTGTGGTAGGTATTCGAGGCACTGCATTAAAGTGGTTTGCCTCGTATCTTGAGGAAAGAAATTTTTCTGTAAATTTAGGAAATTTTAATTTCCATTTCCATTTGAATTTTTTCATCCGCTGCACCTGTCTTGTGTGGAGTGCCCCAGGGATCCATTTTGGGACCTTTACTGTTTTCCCTTTATATGCCTCCCTTGGCCCACATTTAAAAAAAATACAGTATTTCATATCATTGTTACACGGATGATTCTCAGTTTTATCTACCAGTAAGGCTTGATTCTGCTGTTTCATTTGATGTTTGATTGAAATGTGTACATGATATTAAGACATGGATGTCTAACAATTTCCTGCAGTTAAATGAGGATAAAACCGAGGTTTTAATATTTAGTTGTCCTGCACATTTGTCTCCTGCTTTGGAAGCTCAGTTAGGTCAATTTTCAACTAATGTACCCAAACAAATCAAAAACCTTGGAGTGATTTTTGACTGCTCTCTATTTTTTGATAAACAAATTAGTGCTGTTATTAGAGCAAGTTCTTTCCATCTGAGATCGATTGCAAAGTTGAAGCATCTTCTTTCAAGGAAGGATATGGAAGTTGTGATTCATGCACTTGTTACATCTCGATTGGATTATTGTAACTCTCTTTATTCTGATCTTCCTCAATCTTCAGTGTCCCGATTGCAAGCTGTTCAAAATGCTGCGGCAAGATTTTGACTGGGTCAAAAAAGAGGGATCACATTTCTCTTGTTTTATCATCCCTTCATTGGCTTCCCGTTAAATTCAGGGTTGATTTTAAAATCCTTCTGTTTGTTTACAAGGCATTGTCTGGTTGTGCACCAAGTTATATCTCTGCACTTCTTGTGCCATACGGTCCTGCTGCTAGGGCACTTAGATCTTCGAGTCACTTGCTTCTAACTGTACCACGGTGTAGGTACAAATCAAAAGTGATCGTGCTTTTTCTGTGGTTGGCTCCAAGCTTTGGAATGGTCTCCCCTATCATGTGAAATCTGCTCCTTCTTTGAACATTTGTAAGTCTACACTTAAATCTTATTTTTACTCTTTAGCCTTTATATGTGTAGTTGTTTTTATTAGTAGATATGTTTGATCACTGTACAGCACTTTGAATCAATTTACATTGTGTTTAAATGTGCTTTATAAATAAATGTTGTTGTAAGAATCTGCCATAATAATAACTATGTAAAGTAGACGCAAAAAACTATTGACCCCGACGTGATTTGAACACGCAACCTTCTGATCTGGAGTCAGACGCGCTACCGTTGCGCCACGAGGTCGTTCGCACTTACAGCATCACAGTACGCCTATTGACTTTTTTGATGGTGTGCATTTTAGATATAATTTAAAGCATAAAAAATATGTGGGACTGTATTTACGTATAATTCAAACGTACTAACTTAGGTGACTATGTCATATGTCATGTTAAATGTCATGCTTTAATTAGGTGCGACATAACCGAGTCGGCGGCCGGTTAGCTCAGTTGGTTAGAGCGTGGTGCTAGTAACGCGAAGGTCGCGGGTTCGATCCCCATACGGGCCAAAGTGCTTTTAACAGTTCATGTGCCATAGCTTTTCAAAAGGCTAAATAGATAATTTTAATAAATAAGGATAAAAAAGGTTAATAATCAAAAGTGGTGATTATAGACCATTACTAGAAAGCAAAACAGATGGTCAAACAAACAAACAAACATGTTAAATGTAAAATGCAGATGTTTAAATTATATACAGGTGCATCTCAAATTAGAATGTCATGGAAAAGTTCATTTCAGTAATTCAACTCAAATTGTGAAACTTGTGTATTAAATAAATTCAATGAACACAGACTGAAGTAGTTTAAGTCTTTGGTTCTTTTAATTGTGATGATTTTGGCTCACATTTAACAAAAACCCACCAATTCACTATCTCAACAAATTAGAATACTTCATAAGACCAATAAAAAAACATTTTGAGTGAATTGTTGGCCTTCTGGAAACTATGTTAATTTACTGTACATGTACTCAATACTTGGTAGGGGCTCCTTTTGCTTTAATTACTGCCTCAATTCGGCGTGGCATGGAGGTGATCAGTTTGTGGCACTGCTGAGGTGGACACACACTCAGGGGCGCCGTAAGGGAGAAAGGTTAGGACGATTCCAAGGGCCCAGCGTTAGAGGGGACCCACGAGCGGGGAAACGCGATTTCCAAAGAGGGGGTAATATATGCAAATATGCAGTTCAGGGGGGGCCACAAACCACAGCGCGCCCCTGCACACACACACACTCGAATATACTCTCTGAGGGAAAATGTCAAGGTCATATAACAGATTTTGTGTATAAGTGGCTTCAGGAAGAATCTCACAGTTAACAGTCGCCTGAGGTTCACCTTTTTTTGTTGACGGGATTAAGGTTGCTGTAGTTGTTCTATAGATAGTAGATTCTATTACCAGGTCACACGTTTTGTCTGTTTTATTACCATTTCACACTCATTTCATGAGTGCAGCTACTTCCTTAATGACAGTAACTGTATCTCTTTTTCTACGTGCTGCAAGAACTATGAAAGAATATCGTGTTGCATTTGCAGTATGCTGGATCTTTAGTATGCAAATTGTATTATAACAACTCTAAACTTGATGAAAGCAAAGGACTCCCTTGTCACTTCTTTAATCCCAACATCGGAAGGCAATTGGTCTAAATTCGTCCAGATGAGACGTGATCCGCAGGACTATTGCGTGGCGCTGCTGTCAATCCTGCATGGGGCGGTGGATGTGAGCCTACCGGACCGCGCGCGTCCGACACGGAGGAGAAGTTGATCGGCGGAGCCTTTTATCCTCTCCAGCTTGCTTTGGATTGCTCTCACCTTACCTGAGAATTAAAGGCATTGCTCTGTTTGCAAAGACACCTGTGGTATAATGCCGGACACCAAAAAATTCATCGAGAACCTCTCTGGAGCAGGGAAGTCCATTGGCGTCCTGACAAGTGGTGGAGATGCTCAAGGTATTGCCTATTTTTCTTTTAACAAACCGATTAGGATGGCAAGGGCGCTTGTTTACTCGTGCTCGCAGTGGCAGATTGACTTGCATACAGCTTTAATCATCACACATCTAAACGGAGCCAGTGCAACAGATGTAAGAGAAAGGCGAGGCAGTTCCGGGGTTGACGCTCTTCAAGTTACGTTAGGCTACAACATTTCTACTGACGCTCAAATGTCTTCATCACCACTTTTATAGCGATTAGGAAAGAAAACGGATTATTATGACCACGTTTTGATATTTTAGAGCTGAACCACATATTATGGATAATGGAATTAAAATAATGAAAGTTGCATCGCTGAGTCGCGCACTCGAGCGTCATGACAACGCGTAAACTGGGTGCGCTCAAGCGGCTTTCAACGCAACTGGAATTAAATATTTATGCAATTACCTGCCGCAGCGTTTACGGCATGTCATACATTTATTTTACTCTTACATTGCCGGCATTGCACATTTAGTGAAGTAATGAAATAAAAATGAGTGAATGAAAATGATTCAAATTCCTTCAGATCGAGCTATCTGTTTGTGTCCCTTGGTTTTCTGTGCATATTTGTGTCACGATGAATATATCACGGTGAAGAATGCGTGCGCGTGACTACGTGATGGCAGGCAAGTAGAGCGAGACTCCCGTGATGCCGTGATCACGTGGAAAAAACCGACGGCCCAAGCGTGAGTGTGCGCGGAACCCGCGGGTTAAAAGCCACAGGATAATAGTTTCCTTTCGATGGCTGAATGCTCTTTTTAAAAGCGCATCTCCTGTCGGTCATTTATTCTATTGAACTCAAGAGAGAACATGAAGAGGCGTATTGCGTTGTGATGCAATGTCTGACTTCCTTCCTACATCTCAGTCAAAACAGACAAGTGTATTTTACTAAGCTGTTTGTTTACTCTTGAATGCTCGTGCGCTCGTGACTCAGTGTTGCCGCGAGTTAATGCCACCCCAACAACGTGATATTTAGCCCCTGGAATGCAAATTGTATCATGGGAACCTACGGTGGCAGAGAAGTGCTAAACAAATCACAATCCTGAAAACAGAATAACAAATTACAAACGCAAATGCAAGCCTAAAAAACAAAAATAACAATTCAGAAAACACAACAACAATTCAGAAAACATTATAACAAGTCAGAAAACACAAGGACAAATCCGAAAACGCAATGACAAATCAAACAAACCGGAAGAGGTAGGTAGTTTGAGACAGCGCCATTGGTTTGGGATTATTCACCGCTGACTGGACGAGACATCTGTCAATCAACGTATACAGGGAAGAACCAGCGAAGAACAGCAGAGTCGTGGTAGAAAGTTCGGAGATGGTATTAAAGTAGCTCAGTTTAAATGTATTGTATGAATTGCCCTTACTATGGAATAAAAATATGGAGTGTATATTTACATTTAGTTAAAAGTAGCTATAGAACATCAGCTCCAGTGGCGCAGATGGATAAGTGCGTGTCGTTGGCTCTTTTGCCTAACTTTTTTTCCCTCCCTTTTCAAATCTCGTATTAGCAATGGATTATAGTTACACTAAGTGAAAATAGCAGTATTTTTAGCAATATGCTATTTACACTATGTGCAAATACCTGTTTACACTATGTTAAAATAGCAGGAGTTCTACTATCAAGTATACTACTTGTTGCAAATAGTGGCAATTATCTGCACTTCAGTATTGTAGTACATTAATAAAACAGTATGCAATAATAACGTATTGAGTGTAAATTATAATTTTAATTTTAATTATTAAATGGATGCCACCTTATTGGTACAATAAAGCCCTCCCTACACCTACCCTAACCCTACCCGATAGATTATTTTCAACTTTTTGAGTATTTCCTTAATTTTTATTGAAAATAAATGCCTTTACGATGTGATACGAGATTTGAAAAGGGAGAAAAAAAAAGTTTAGCAAAAGGCGGGGTCGAACCTGGGTCGATCGCATCAAAAAGCCAGCGGCTCTCGCTTATCCATTAGCGCCACTGGAGCTGACGTTTTACAGCCACTTTTAACTAAATGTAAATATACACTCTGTATTTTTTATTCAATAGTAAGGGCAATTTATACAATACATTTAAACTGAGCTACTTTAATACCATCTCCGAACTTTCTACCACGACTCTGCTGTTCTTCGGCTGGTTCTTCCTGTATACGTTGATTGACAGATGTCTCGTCCAGTCAGCGGTGAGTAATCACAAACCAATGGCGCTGTCTCAAACTATACCTACCTCTTCCGGTTTGTCTGATTTGTCGTTGTGTTTTCTGACTTGTTATAATGTTTTCTGAATTGTTGTTGTGCTTTCTGAATTGTTATTTTGTTTTTTAGACTTGCATTTGCGTTTGTAAATTTTTATTTTTTTTCAGAATTGTGATTTGTTCTGCACTTCTCGACCACCGTAGAACCCAGCCAAAAAACGTGTATTTTACCCCCGGAACGCGATTTTTACTGGGGGACCCCCCTCAAAATGCGACTGGGCTAGTTTTGAGTGGTAATTGTGTGAGTTTTGTTCCGAAAACCTGCCAACCCTGTGCTCTTGAATGCTCGAGCGCTCGAGCTGAGCTACTCCTATAGAGTTTCCACTCTTCGAGTTTCCATCTTTTTACCTTTTTTTTTTTGTTTTGGTTCTGTGGTTCTGGATGGCACTATGTTTCCTAGCAACGGGTTCCAGGCAGCAGCCCTCTCATCACTATGGGTTAGGCTGGACATAACCTCAGGGGAACAGATGCTTAATTCAACTTGTCAGGTCACGGCAATAGGGAACATACTGAGCAGAGCCTACTTTAATGTTTTAATTTCTCAAATTTATGTGCCTATAGATCTTTACACTGTTTGATGCGTTAGAATTTGAGACTCATCAGTCTTTCTCTTTCTGTATTTCGTCATGCAGGTATGAATGCTGCTGTGAGGGCAGTGGTCAGAATGGGAATCTACGTGGGAGCAAAAGTTTATTTCGTCCATGAGGTGATTTTTCATTTTCTTAATTCCCAGGTCTAAATTTTTAGAAACCCATAATAATAAAATAATGTATTTTATTTACAGGCATCTTTCACAGCACTCAATGACACTTTAAAAGCATGATAAAATACCAAATACAACTATTTTAATGTCATTTTCTGAAATGTGTTCAGGACATTGACATCCGACAAGCAGCATTGTTTCTGTGTATCTCAAAGGCCATGCATGAAAGCTTGTGACAGATAAAAGGTGTCCATTCTGTGGTTGCCTTGGTAAAAAGGAAAATTAATTCAGTTTTTTTTATGATGTTACAATCAGTGGTTCGTTCTCAGGGCTACCAGGGCATGGTGGATGGAGGTGACAACATCAAAGAGGCATCATGGGAAAGTGTTTCCAGTATGTTACAAGTGGTAAGCAGTTTGCTTTATTGAAGTCTCTTAAGCTTAAATAACATACAAAAATGAGCAAACATAGAGAAGACACGTTGCAGGGTTGTTGCAGAGAGCTGCATGATTGTCAATAGAGGTCATGATTCTCCAATGGTTCTGAAGGAAAAAAATTAGACAAACAAAACATTTTACTAGAGGTTCTGACAAGAAGTTAATTGCTTCAGACTAATTAAAATATTAATTAATTCAGCATAATCAATAATAAAAAAACTGTTGAATGAATGATTCAAAGAGTCACTCATAAAGACTGCATTTGTTAGTGAATGAATCTGTTTTTGAACAAATCCTTGGAATTAATGATTCAATGACACAACGTTTTTTAACAGTCACTTGTCGCCACCTACTGGTTTAAGGATGTTGTGGTACAATTATTACTTAAAGTGATAATTCACCCAAAAATGAAATTTTGCTGTTAATTTACTCACCCTCAGGCTATCCAAGATATAGGTGACTTTTTTCTTCAGTAGATCTGAATTGTTGTTGTGCTTTCTGAATTGTTATTTTGTTTTTTAGACTTGCATTTGCGTTTGTAAATTTTTATTTTTTTTCAGAATTGTGATTTGTTCTGCACTTCTCGACCACCGTAGAACCCAGCCAAAAAACGTGTATTTTACCCCCGGAACGCGATTTTTACTGGGGGACCCCCCTCAAAATGCGACTGGGCTAGTTTTGAGTGGTAATTGTGTGAGTTTTGTTCCGAAAACCTGCCAACCCTGTGCTCTTGAATGCTCGAGCTGTATTACACAGCTACTCCTATAGAGTTTCCACTCTTCGAGTTTCCATCTTTTTACCTTTTTTTTTTTGTTTTGGTTCTGGCTCGGATCATGGCACTATGTTTCCTAGCAACGGGTTCCAGGCAGCAGCCCTCTCATCACTATGGGTTAGGCTGGACATAACCTCAGGGGAACAGATGCTTAATTCAACTTGTCAGGTCACGGCAATAGGGAACATACTGAGCAGAGCCTACTTTAATGTTTTAATTTCTCAAATTTATGTGCCTATAGATCTTTACACTGTTTGATGCGTTAGAATTTGAGACTCATCAGTCTTTCTCTTTCTGTATTTCGTCATGCAGGTATGAATGCTGCTGTGAGGGCAGTGGTCAGAATGGGAATCTACGTGGGAGCAAAAGTTTATTTCGTCCATGAGGTGATTTTTCATTTTCTTAATTCCCAGGTCTAAATTTTTAGAAACCCATAATAATAAAATAATGTATTTTATTTACAGGCATCTTTCACAGCACTCAATGACACTTTAAAAGCATGATAAAATACCAAATACAACTATTTTAATGTCATTTTCTGAAATGTGTTCAGGACATTGACATCCGACAAGCAGCATTGTTTCTGTGTATCTCAAAGGCCATGCATGAAAGCTTGTGACAGATAAAAGGTGTCCATTCTGTGGTTGCCTTGGTAAAAAGGAAAATTAATTCAGTTTTTTTTATGATGTTACAATCAGTGGTTCGTTCTCAGGGCTACCAGGGCATGGTGGATGGCGGTGACAACATCAAAGAGGCATCATGGGAAAGTGTTTCCAGTATGTTACAAGTGGTAAGCAGTTTGCTTTATTGAAGTCTCTTAAGCTTAAATAACATACAAAAATGAGCAAACATAGAGAAGACACGTTGCAGGGTTGTTGCAGAGAGCTGCATGATTGTCAATAGAGGTCATGATTCTCCAATGGTTCTGAAGGAAAAAAATTAGACAAACAAAACATTTTACTAGAGGTTCTGACAAGAAGTTAATTGCTTCAGACTAATTAAAATATTAATTAATTCAGCATAATCAATAATAAAAAAACTGTTGAATGAATGATTCAAAGAGTCACTCATAAAGACTGCATTTGTTAGTGAATGAATCTGTTTTTGAACAAATCCTTGGAATTAATGATTCAATGACACAACGTTTTTTAACAGTCACTTGTCGCCACCTACTGGTTTAAGGATGTTGTGGTACAATTATTACTTAAAGTGATAATTCACCCAAAAATGAAATTTTGCTGTTAATTTACTCACCCTCAGGCTATCCAAGATATAGGTGACTTTTTTCTTCAGTAGAATAGTATAGAAGATTTTTAGCTGAAACCATGGTCCTTGGTGATTAATAAAATGCAAGTCAGCAGCTAGCTGTTTTTGAGAAAGCACATCAAAGAACACACAAAATTAATACCCATGGCTCCTGACAATATATTGAGGTCTTATGAAGCGAAATGATCGGTCTGTGCAAGAAACTGAACATTATTTACCACATTATTACCTGTAATCTATATTCTCAGTAAACAGGGAAATACGTTTCTTCTTTCAGTTCAGTTATTTTTTTCTTCAGTTCACTTGTTTGTTTATGTAATCACGCAATAAGCAATTATATTATTAACGCACTCAATAATTATGTGAAATGTAGATATGTTAAAGCATCAAATTACAAAAAATATATTTATATATTTTATTTATACTTTCATATTTTGACCAAAATGAAAAACATAAATTATTACATATGAACTGTATTTTCTTAATACTACTGTGTGTGTGCAGGGTGGCACTGTGATTGGTAGCGCCCGCTGTAAGGATTTTCGTGCCCATGAGGGCCGTTTGCGTGCTGCTCTAAACCTGGTGCAGCGTGGCATCACTAACTTGTGTGTGATTGGTGGAGATGGCAGTTTGACCGGGGCTAATCTCTTCAGGGAGGAGTGGAGTGGACTCTTGGATGAGCTTGTCCAGTCAGGTAGCAGAGTGGGAGGGGCTTATACATGGGACAAGAATTTGTCATTTGTAACTGTACTGAATAGCATAATATTTTGCCTTATTTCTCCCAGGTCAAATCAGTGAAGAGGCTGCCCAAACTCATTCTGCATTGCATATCGTTGGGATGGTGGGCTCTATTGACAATGATTTCTGCGGGACAGATATGACCATTGGCACTGACTCAGCACTGCACAGGATCATAGAGGTGGTGGACGCCATAATGACCACGGCACAAAGGTACTGTATATACCAAAAATGACAATATACAGAAAATTCTAGTTATTAGATATTAAAATCAGCATATTATGGTGAGCATAAGAGACATTTTTCAAAAACATAAAAAACATCATAATTATTACAAACTTTTGACTAGTAGTGTAAATGCATATTGAATATCAAACACATAGTTTGTCATTAAAGGGGTCATATGATGCGATTTCAAGTTTTCCTTTCTCTTTGGAGTGTTACAAGCTGTTCGTGAATAGATAAGATCCCTAAAGTTGCAAAGACTAAAGTCTCAAACCCAAAGAGATATTCTTTATAAAAGTTAAGACTGGTCCACGCCCTCCTAAAACGCCTCGTTTAAACACGCCCCCACATGTCTACATCATGATACAGCTAAAAACGAATTGCTTTAGAATTGCTTTCTGATTGGTAGCTGGCCAATCAGAGCACACCTCGCTTTTCAGACCGATGAGCTTTGTAAAAATCAACGCGTTTCAGAAAGGCGGGGCATAGAGGAGAAACAATAATGTACAGTATGTGGAAAATAATATGTTTTTTTAACCTTAAACCGCATAAACACATTTCATTACACCAAATATACAAAATAATGTTCTTTTTAGCAACATAATATGACCCCTTTAAAGATAAATTAATTTTTTTATTTATTTCATATTGTGTGTTTTTAGCCATCAGAGGACCTTTGTGCTGGAGGTCATGGGAAGACACTGTGGGTAAGACCCTCAACTAGAAACACTCAAAGAGAAATATGCATATACTTAAAAATCAGCATTAAACCATGTGTGCATGTGTGTTTAGGTATCTAGCATTAGTCAGTGCTCTTGCATGTGGAGCTGACTGGGTGCTGATTCCAGAAATGCCTCCCAAGGATGGCTGGGAGGAACAGATGTGTCATAAACTATCAGAGGTAATACACTCACACACATAAACATGCACAAAAAAGCCTACAGTTGTTCTCAAACCAACTCAAATATAGAGGTTATTAACATAATTACATTATTCAGATAAGTGACAGAAACCAGACCAGACCAAAAACCAGTATCCAGCTATTTACAGCAGTTGCAGTGTAGCATGAACTAACATAACATCAGTGTTTTAACTATTTGCTTTATATTGTGAATGGAGCCTTGCAACATAGGAAGCTGAGGAAATAATAAGCATTTATTGGTTTTATTCAAAGCGACTTACAAATGTGGAGCTTCACACACAATTTGTCATCAGTGCCAGCAATATTTGTGGGAATTTTAAGTGTAACCTAAATTCACACACAAGCTAAAGCTGAAATCTAGAGAAAAAGAGAACTATAAATAAATTAATTAATTAATTAGAAATAAGAGAGAATTATATGAGGGAATTTTATACATACATACATGCATACATGCAGTACATACATACATACATGCATATATACTGTATATATATATATATATATATATATATATATATATATATATTAGTGCTGTCAAACAATTAATTGCGATTAATCACATCCAAAATAAAAGTTTTTGTTTACATAATATATGCATGTGTGCTGTGTATATTTATTATGTATATATAAATACACACACATGTATGTATATATTTCAGAAAAATAGGTTATGTTTATATATTTAATATATTTATAATTATATGTATATAAATATAGACATGTAAATATTTTTTAAATATATATACTGTATGTGTGTGCATTTATATATACATAAATATACACAGAACATACACACATACTATGCAAACAAAAACTTTTATTTTGGATGCGATTAATCGTTTGACAGCACTAATAATATTATTATTGATATGATAATTAAGATCGAACTGCTATTGATAATGATTATTGTCCTAAATTCTATCAGATTGTTTGAAATGTTCTAATATTTTGGATAAGAACTCCTGTAACCGGTCTGTCGCCCACCGCTCGCGTCTTTCCCCGCTGAAATTCACGTCTTCCTGTTACACGCTTCGCTTTCTGTTCTTCTTCCTCTCTTCTTTCAGCCGGTGATGCTCCTCGTCTCTTATTTAGAGAAAACTCTTTTTTTCTCCAGCCTGCTGCTGGTTGATAAACAGATGTCGTGTGTTTCAGGTGGCGCTCTTCCATTTCCTGTCGAATTTGTTTTGATGTTTACAAATCATGCATTGTGGGATATCTAACGAAAGCTGTCGTACCTCAGCCGCTTCTCCGTCTCAGGTCCTGGAGTCTCACGGTTGTCGATGTGCTTCAACAGGTTTTCAATCCCACTTTTTGTGTAAATGTGTGAGTTTCCATATTGTACTTTCCTTTCATTTATTGGACTGATTGTAGCAGTTGTGATCAGTATGTAATTATCTTTTTTTTAAGTTACGCACAGTTTCTCTTACAGCAGTTAGGTCTGTGGTTATGTTTGCTGAGCTTGCCTTTAATAACCCCTTTAGAAATATTGCTTTTTTTATGCATGTGTGTTTTTAATTTGGGGTTGGGTTTCTATGTTCAGTCCAAAATGAATAATAAATCCATCTACACTACCTTTTTTCTTTTTTATTTTAGTTTTTTTCATAAATGTGACCCTGGAGCACAAAACCAGTCACAAGTAGCACAGGTATATTTGTAGCAATAGCCAAAAATACACTGTATGGGTCAAAATTATCGATTTTTATTTTATGCCAAAAATCATTAGGATATTAAGATCATGTTCCACTAAGTTATTTTGTAAATTTCCTACCGTAAATATATCAAAACTTAATTTTTGATTAGTAATATGCATTGCCAATTATCAATACTTTTATTTAGCAAGGGTGCTTTAAATTGATCAAAAATGAAAGTAAAGACATTTGCATTGTTACAGAAAAAAAATCAGTTTTAATAAATGCTGTTCTTTTGAACTATTTATTCATCAAAGAATCCTGGAAAGAAAATGAATAGTTTTCACAACAATATTAAGCAGCAAAAACTTTTTTCAGCATTGATAATGACAAGAATGTTTTACTGAGCAGCAAATCAGCATAATATTAGAATTTCTGAAGGATGCTGAAAATTCAGCTCTGCATCACAGGAATAAATTACATTTTAAAATATATTAAGACAGAAAACAGTTATTTTAAATAGCAAACATATCTCACAATATCACTGTTTTTACTGTATTTTTAATCAAACAAATACAGCCTTGGTGAGGATAAGTGACTTAAAAAACATTACAAAATCGTCCCGACCCCAAACTTTTGTACGGTAGTGTATATCTGCCATTAAAACTTTTAATTTCACAAACTTGCTGGATCTGTTTGAGAAACATCTGTATTTGATTTGAAGTGAAGATTGTGTGTTGTCTCTACTGCAGCTGGTGGTACGCTGTTTGGGGTTTGACACACGGGTCACCATTCTGGGTCACGTCCAGAGAGGAGGAACACCTTCTGCCTTTGACCGGATTTTGGTATGGTCCTGACTGAATAAATCAAATTTGATTGAATTGGGAAAAAACACTGACATGGTGTATTCAGTCTCTTCTCTTTTCCTCCGTAGGCGAGTCGTATGGGAGTGGAAGCCGTGTTGGCCCTGTTAGAAGCGTCTCCTGGTACTCCAGCATGTGTGGTGTCTCTGTGTGGGAACCAGGCTGTCAGGCTTCCTCTGATGGAGTGCGTTCAGATGGTGAGAAAGTAACTCAGCTAATGGCAGTCTTTTGGGTTTTAATGTTTATAGTGAAGCTTATTAAGTCTGGGAGCCTGGCCTAGTGGTTAGTTCACATGAGTTCTTGTTTCCTGTCATTTTTCCACATCTGTATCAGTAAGAGAGGTTAGAAGACCAACCATAAATAAATAAAAAAAGAAAAAAATATATGTACACATATTAAATTTCCATACATGAAATATATTGCCTTATGAAGTAAAACATATAACACATATTAGCAATTGGAACAATTTCATAAATCTAGCCCATGCAGATATTTATGTTTATGTATGTCTGATACATGTTTGGGTATATGTGTCATGTACATGTTTATCCATCCCAAAACCGGTCAACACGTTTATATCAAGTAAATATAAAAGGTATGTGTGTATTTATAAAATGATGACAAAAATATACAGTGGTGGCCAAAATTATTAGAACACATGGCGTATTTAAGAGGTTTCAGTTGTTTTTGTTGAATTGGCCATTACAATACCCATAAAACGAACTATTGCCGGAACTACCTGCGATGGAAGGAATCTGCTGGAACATTGAAAATGATGGACTGGCCCCCTCAAAGTCCGGACCTCAACCCCATCGAGCAAATTTGGGGCGAGTTGGAAAATAAACTGGACAGATCTATTGTACATTCAAAGGAAAGCCTTTGGCTTGAGGTGCAGAAGGCATGGGATAACATCAGTGTTGACTTCATCCTAAATAAAATAAAAAAAACTCTGTCTTTCTCTTTATTTATTACTTCCCTTTCTAGCTTGTACTTATTTGAACAATGCCTAAAACTTGGTATTACAAGCACTTGTGTGTCTGTTTGCCTCTTTAAGAAGAATCGCTTTATGTATTCCCCAATTGTAAGTCACTTTGGATAAAAACGTCTGCAAAATGACTAAATGTAAATGTATTGAAGATCTCAGGAAATATATTGTTTGTCGTATTGCAGACACAGGAGGTTCAGAAGGCCATGGATGAAAAGCGATTTGAAGAAGCTGTAAAACTGCGTGGCAGGTAAACTGCAAAAATCATAATTTTACAGAGCAGATGTCAATGTCAAAAGTAAAGCGGGTCATCTTACTTTTTGTGCTTTTAACCCCTACAGAAAATGTCTGAATGAATTTTTAGATCCTTTTTTCGTTTTTCTTTGTAAATTTTTAGAAGTTTCGAAAACAACCTGAACACTTACAAACTCCTGTCCCATCACAAAATTGATACTGAACTTCCACATGTAAGTGATAATGACTTTCATCTTATTATTATTAACAATATTGTGTATAACATATCTCCTCTGACTTGGCCTATTTCTGTGACACTGACAGCTCAATATGTTTATTTATTTTCTTTTGCGGGGATGAGGATGGAACACAGGAAGGACGTGTATGCACATGGAAATGAAATATACAAATAGAATAGAATAGAATAGAATTGAATATTGAATGCCTTTTCATCTGATAGATTCCTGAAGTTCCTTTTACAATTTTTTTCCTTAGTAAGCATTTGATTGATTTGTTCCAAGTATAAAATATAATATATATTTTTCTCAAGTATAAAATATAATAATATAATATATTGTTTTACTTCAGTGAAAGGTTAGGTTGTGAATTTTTTGAATGAAAGATCAAAGAGATAAACAATGTAGCTTTATTTTCACAGCTTTCTTTCCTGATATTTACCTGTTTGTGAGTGTAGGAAGAAAGAATGAATCATCTTTGTACATAGTCATGATGTTTTCTGCAGCAATTTACTCACAATCACACAAATGCAGCTTAATCCAGGATTTTGTTCTGTGTTTCTGTTGTGCAGCAGATTAGACTCCAAATCGTTCTGCTCTATAAACCTTTGAGGTCATGTGACTCACTTTGAGACGCAGGCCTGACTTCATGAATGAGAGGACTCAGGGGATTGTGTGTTTAGTTGTGTTTAGTTGTGTGTAATGCTCTCTTCTCTTCTCTAGAGCTCATTTAACGTGGCTGTGTTGAATGTTGGCGCTCCTGCAGCTGGCATGAATGCAGCCGTGCGTTCGGCCGTCAGGGTGGGGATCACCGAAGGCCACACTTTGTTTGCTGTAAATGATGGATTTGAGGGCTTCTATAAGGGACAGGTAATACAACGCAAACTAACAGACCATTATGTTTAGTTGGTGTTTTGTTAATTATGGGCATTTTTATGTTGATGATGTTTCGTCATGTATTTTTGGCATTTTTCAAATACTTTATGTAGATGCAAATAGATAATCATAGATAATAATAATAGTTTTTTTTTTACTTCTCCCAGTCACAGACTTTCAATTTTAAATCAAGACTATCCATTATAAAAATATTATATATTTTTTTATACTCAAAATGAAGTGAAATAATTCTGAACTATTTCAAAATGTTTTTACAAATATATTTGAAAATCAAGGTAAAACCAGCAAAATCAAGGTAAATATCACTTGAGAACAGAATATAATTATTTTGAATATTATAATCACTATCATTTGTTGTGCAAAAATTCCAATTAGGTTCTAATTTAATTTTGTCAAATTATACAAAAAGTGTTAAAATATAATGCATATTTTGTGAAAAATTAGCCCTAGCAAGAATAAGGAATCTGATGTTTTATTCTAAAATTGTTTAAAATGTTTAATGTTGTCAAATACAATATATGATTTAAGCAGTGGTGGAAATGCCATTCAGTTTTGACAAATAATTTTGCAAAGAATCTGGTGGCAACCCCAGTCTGTGAAACACTACAAGTCTGCATATGGACGTGTGTATGTAAATCAATCCCTTCCCAAATGAGATAAATAGTCATGATTACAGTAAGCCCATTATTCCATCCCACAATCCCCTGCTGCATTGTGCTCAGTGCCATAATTAACCTAGTGTATAGCATTACAGATCTGCTCGATACTACTTTACTCTTTCAGAGGTAATGCTGCTAATGGCGATAATGCATGTTTGAGGCATTTTCTTGCTTATTTGGACAATTATATTTGATTGTATGTGTCTCCAGCCATTTCACAAAGATTCTCTGTTGCTTTGTGTAACAGATGAAGAGATACAGGAGTTAAAGCAAATGTCCATCCCATATGTGCTCCTTGTTTTTTTTTTTCCTGCTTTCTCGCAGATAAAAGAAATCAAGTGGGGTGATGTTGGGGGCTGGACAGGCCAGGGCGGGTCCCTGCTAGGAACAAAAAGGTAAGATTATATTTCTAAGGGCTTATTGTCAATAAAAAAACACTGATATGCATGTATGCAACGAATAGGATTTTTTCTGGTATCCTTTCAGAACTCTCCCAGCAAAGCACATTGATAAAATTGCAGAACAGATGAAGATTCACAACATTAACGCTTTACTGGTTATTGGAGGTTTTGAGGTATGTAATGTAATATTTACAGTGTCTATGTTCAAATATGCTTTACAGTAATACGTTTTTGTACATATTTTGCTGCATATCAATCAGTAAATAAGATTTTGATTCTATGACATTGAAGTTTCTACTAAAAATAAGTCGAGTCAACTCTTTTTCCCAGCATTTTTCATTAGGATGACATAATGTCTGTAAATTATTTTATCACTGTTTTATCATATTTATAAAAAAATTGGCTATTTACAGGTGAAAAACAACAATTTACAGTGTTTTATATTCCCAGATATACATTGGTTTCTAAGAAAATAACACTTTATTTAACAATTATGAGGCACAATATCACATTGATTTGGATTATTATTTATTTAAAATAAATATCTTACAGTATATAAAAATCTAAACAGTAGATAAAAATCTTTACAACGTACACTACTATTAAACAAATTCGGGGTCAGTAAGATTTTTTTGAAGAAATTGATAATTTTATTTGATGAGAGTACATTAAATTGATCAAAAGTGACAGTAATCTAAAAATAATAACATTTATTTTGAAATCTTTAAAACATGATCTTTATATTTTTTGTGCAAATCATGGTACATTATTTTCAGAATTATTTGGTTAGTAGAAAGTTAAAAAACTTTCTACTAACCAAATAATTCTGAAAGTAATGTACCATGATTTCCACAAAAATATAAAGCAGCACAACTTTTGTCAGCATTGATAATAATAATAATGAGTATAAAATGTCTTGTCTTGTATAAAATATAATATATTGATCATGTGACACTGAAGACTGGAGTAATGATGCTGGAACTTCAACTTTGGATCACAGGAATAAAGTATATAAAAAAAACAGTAATTTTAAATTGTAATAATATTTCACAATATTAAGTTTTTTTTCTTCTTCTGTATTTATCAAATAAATGCAGCCTTGGTGACCAAAAAAAAAAAAAAAAAAAATCTTACAGACCCCAAACTTTTGAACTGTACTGTAAAACATCTTTAAGTGCCAGAATACAACAAACACCAAGTAAAAATTCTACATTAATACTTACAGTATCTTCCTACCTTCTTTATCATAGTGGGCATGGCTCTCTGCCCCTCCCCCTTCTTAACATGACCCATAATTCTGGCCAGTGACCCATAAGTCCTTGCTCTGACCGCAGGCATATTTGGGGCTGTTGGAACTGCAAGCAGCTCGTTCCAAACACGCAGAGCTTTGTGTTCCCATGGTGATGGTCCCGGCCACTGTGTCCAACAATATCCCCGGCTCAGACCTGAGTATCGGGGCAGACACGGCCCTCAACGCTATCACGGACGTAAGACGGCACACACTCGTGTCACAGAGTGTGTGTGTGTGGGGTGATGGGCATGTGTATCTGTTTGTCAAGAGCACTGTTCTGTCAGTGAGATATGCTGAAAGGTCAGGGCTGATGATTGCCAACCTCCCAGTCAGGAAACACATAGGTCAGACTAAAAATACTTGACGGTTAAACAACACTTTCTGGGTTGCAGCATAAGAGTTAACCTTAGGTACATTTGGTTTTTAGATACATTGCAAAGCATAGAAAGTGTGGTAGATTGGTGCTTAGTGGGATGAGGTAGATTTCTATTTGCTAGGGTGAGGCAGAGCTGCATTTTAGTTTAAACAGAGCTGCATTTGGAGGGTGAGAGAGCTGTTTAACAGGTAAACTTGTGCTTGGTTGTATTAAGTATGTTTACATGTACAGTTAATATACATAATACTTTATCTGTCTGGCTAAGCATACACACTCTTAAAATTAAAGGTTCTTCTTTTGGCATCTACAGGTGCATCTCAATAAATTAGAATGTCGTGGAAAAGTACATTTATTTCAGTAATTCAACTCAAATTGTGAAACTCGTGTATTAAATAAATTCAGTGCACCCAGACTGAAGTAGTTTAAGTCTTTGATTCTTTTAATTGGGATGATTTTGGCTCACTTGTAACAAAAACCCACCAATTCACTATCTCAACAAATTAGAATATGGTGACATGCCAATCAGCTAATCAACTCAAAACACCTGCAAAGGTTTCCTGAGCCTTCAAAATGGTCTCTCAGTTGTGTTCACTAGGCTACACAATCATGGGGAAGACTGCTGATCTGACAGTTGTCCAGAAGACAATCACTGACACCCTTCACAAGGAGGGTAAGCCACAAACATTAATTGCCAAAGAAGCTGGCTGTTCACAGAGTGCTGTATCCAAGCATGTTAAAAGAAAGTTGAGTGGAAGGAAAAAGTGTGGAAGAAAAAGATGCACAAACAACAATCCATGGAACCTTTCCATTGCACTAGAGGTTCTTTATAGTGGAAAAAAAAGTTATTTAGATTAAAATGATCTTCACACTAAGAAAAAATGGTTCTTTTAAGATTCTGAAAGATTTTTTCTTTGGGGAACCCAAAACAGTTCTTCTGTATCATGCTCCAAAAACAAAAAAGCCATTTGAAACCTTCTGAAGCCAACAAATATGTTGTTAGAATGAAAAAAGTTTTAAAAATTACATTTTTAGGCTGGTCTGCCTCAATGGTCTAACAGTACTTGTCAATGTCAAAATTATTGAGATGGGCAATAAAATCAAAGAAGGCAGCATAACACTTCAGTTGTAGCAATGAAAGAGTGTAATATGTAAATAGCTAAAAATGTAATATTTGACAACTATTTTCAACTCAACAGTAATATCCAGTGATGCAAAATACTTGACTTTTCTTCAGATTTCGTTGTCTGTATTGAAAAAACAGGCTATTATATATGTGATCAATTTAATTCATAAATGAATTTGCCGAGACAAGAAACATTAACGAAGCCGTACTGGCATAGTAAATGTGTGCATATTTTAAAATAAAAATATAATATATATATATATATATATATATATATATACTCACTGTGTACATGACATTTTAAACAAATTACTATTGTCCATCTAAAATGTAAATTTTAAAGTGCATGTAAACATATTTGCTGTGTTTAGTAGGTTGACTCACAGCTCTACAGGTAGAGTTTTGTATTGTAGTATGAAGTAGAGGTGCATTTGGTAGGATGAGATAACAGTGTGTGTGATGGTGAGGTTGGTGATCACTGCAGCCTGACTGAATCAGTGTGTCTGCAGACGAACGCATGTGGTCACACAGCACAACCTGTCGCCCAGTCTCACACTTGACTCTATAACTGTGCTTTGTGTGTGTTTATATTGCAGGCCTGGTCCAACACAATGTGTTTATCGTCACTAAAGCACAATCACACTGAGAGCCAAATTATAATAACAATAATAATTATTATATTGCATTTTATGTTTGATTATATTGCATGTGATGTGAAAACATGATCATTTAATGTATAAAATTGTTATTTATTATAGAAGTATTATAAAATTAATTTATTATTACTTTTTCTTCTGAACTTGGTTCTGCTATTTCCAAAATTATATATAATATAATATATA
>NW_015507023.1:178292-182026 GCF_001515645.1 Sinocyclocheilus grahami
TATATATATATATATAATATATATATATATATATAAACACTGAACAACTAAAACCATTTGATGGCTAAAATATCCTATTTATGTTGTTGTGGAATAACTTCATTTTGTGGGTTTCAGCAGTAATAAATAATTGCATGCTTTAGTTCTTAATCACTGATGCTCAGTAACATTTTAATGTCTATGGACAGCATTTGTGTCAAACTGACGATTTCTTACATTAATATTTCAGTTAGAATGCATGCAACATTCTGTCCATAGACATTAAGTTGTTAATAACAAATCAAATCAAATGTAAGTGCAACTAACTGCATACTGTTTTGGGCCAGGCCTGATGTCTTGTGTGTTTCTGTCTGCATGTGTGTGTTTTGATGTGCTGTTTGGGGTCTGGTTGTGCTGCAGATTGGTCTGGTTGTGCAGGTGTGTTCAGTCGGTTGCACTTTTGCGGTCAGTCGGTTTGTGAGGCTTTCTGCTATCTAAATAACTTCCCTCCGTCACCATTTAGCCAGGGCCATGCCCACGTCACGAGTTGGAGCTCCATCTTTTGGTCAACTATATGTTGGTCTTGATCAGACAGGAAACACTTTTACCCCTCAAAACAATCAGAAAGGACAGCATATTCCGTCCTATTTAGTGTACACTAGTAAGTAAGTGAGCAGTCATCCTAATGCATGTGCACTGCTGCAGGCCTTTGAGAGTTTGCTGCAGCTGGTCGAAGCCCGCAGCAGGTATGAGGAGTTCTGTGTGCCCATGTGCATGCTGCCCGCCACCATCAGCAATAATGTGTCCGGCACTGACCTCAGCATTGGCGCTGACACCTCCCTCAATGCCATAGTGGAGGTAAGACACACCACCCTCAGCCGGAATGACAGATGTTACGATAGTGATCAGCACAGCGGAAATGGAAAGAGAGAATTTGTCAGGTTGTATCTTTATAGGTGCACTAAGTCATTTTTGGTTAAAGAAATAGTTCAACAAAAAATGAAAATTAGACATTAGACATTTTGACATGCATAATTTATTCCGAGATGTAGTGAACAATGGTAGGTGGTTTACTGTGATAAAGTGAAGTGTTTGGCTGGTCATGTGATTTGCTTTTAGGTACCATAAAATGATAAATATCACTTTAAATGCATTTGTCAAATGTAATAAAAAAAAAAGAATATATATAAAAATATTATATTTATTTATTTATTTATTTATTTTTTACAATTGAAAAAACTTCTTAGTGCACCTTTACATTTTTACAATCATATCTGGTTATGAGAAATGCATACAGAATGTTTTGCCAGGTATCTTTTATTTTTTTTATGTCCTCACATAAATATCTGCCCATGAGATATTAAGCTTTAGATGCAAGTTACATTATCTGAGGTTAAATAACATACAAAACCATTTTTGTCCACTACAGGAAATATTTCTATGCTGATCTGAAACGTTTGTATATTTTCCTAAGTTGCATGGCAAACATTTATCATCCCAAAAAAGAAACTGCACCTAAACACTTATTTATGAGTTGAAACCACATGCATGTTCTCTGTTGTTGTGAACTATATAGTGCCTTGTGCTTGGATGTGATGGCTTGCGCACAGGTCCAAAATTAACACTCAACCAGTGCACAGTTTTTATGATTGAAAAAAAAATATGATTAAAAAATAGTTTCCAAAATGTTTTCAATAAATATTTAAATACTTTTTTCATTTACCCACCATTGGCCAGTTAATTTTGGACCATGCTTTATGCTTTTGTTATACTTCAGTAATATCCTGTATGTCTAAATGTTTACTTTATGTGTCAGAACTGCACTGGCTTGTGCATGAGTGTGATAATAACAGATATGTTTCATTCTTTAACTATAAAAATGTGTGTGTCAGACATGTGATCGTATAAAGCAGTCGGCCAGCGGAACCAAGCGTCGTGTGTTCATCATTGAGACGATGGGCGGTTACTGTGGTTACCTGGCAACGGTGGGCGGGCTGGCGGCTGGAGCGGATGCAGCCTATATCTATGAAGAGCCATTTGACATCCGAGACCTGCAGGTGAGAGACACCATACTTTACTAATATATATATATATATATATATATATATATATATATATATATAATAGTGTGTGTGTATGTCTATATGTATAGTTTGCAGTGTACACCTGCAGTGTAACTGTGTGGAATGGACACAAGGTGATTGAATATAGCTCTGTCCTACTGAATATAGCTCTGCATTTATATATAGATTCATCTTGTGACCTAGATTGGAAAACACATCACTAACAAAAATGTACCAAAACTTAAAACTTTTTTTTAGACATGTGCCAAGGTATTCTGTGAAAAAAAAAAATATATATATCTTGGAGTGTTAAAAATATGGTGAATATGAATGTGGTAATCATTCAGTATTATGACATAAATATCAACATGTCATAACCATCACTTTTCTTCTTTTTCTGCTGATGAACAGAATAATGACTGAAATTATGTAAAATAATTAAAAAAACTAAAAAAAAAAAAAAAAACTAATTAATCGCACTTTTTTTCAGAAATTAATCGCGATTAATCCCACCTATCATTAAAGGGGACATCGGATGCAAAATTCACTTTTACATGTTGTTTGAACTAAAATGTGTCTTGGCAGTGTGTGTACACCACCCTATAATGATAAAAATTCAGCCAGTGTTTTTTTTTTTTAAATCCTGATAAATCCATACCCCTTTCTCAAATCAAGCTGATCTCAGATTCTTGGCAGAATGATGTAGTTCTGCACAGGCCCCTCCCATGTTTGTTGATTGACAGTGGCGTCAGTCTTTGGTTTTATCACAGCTCCGCCCTGAGCAGGGCTTTACAGTGTGACCATTTCAGTCGCATTTGGGACTTAAAACTACTGCGTGCGACTATGAAAAATGTTTTAGGCGCACCAGTGCGACTGACCCGATCATCATCATTCTTGTGATTGCGCTCAGGGAAGCTTCAAAGCTTTCTACGTGTTTTTGCAGCGTTGAGTAATGTATCACAGACATATCTCACGAATCCTTTCATAAGCAAAGTGTAGACCGGTGTAAATAAGAGATTCATCACGCAGTGTAGCGAGCTTCGTTGATTATAAATGTGAGATCGCGATGAGCTAAGATGAGTGACAGCTTTGAATGATTTTTAAGGGAGTTTGTAAATGTGATACTGATTTAATACAACAGTTCAATAAACAAGAAGTTAATATTAAGTGACTTACATTGTCTGACTATAACACTATTGTCTGATTTTGCTCTATTTCGTTGTCGAAAATAGTTTAAAACAGACACAGCGGAGCCGCTGCGCATCTCCATTCAAACACAGCGGTGTCTCGTTTATGAATGAACTGCGTTTTTAAACGAATCTAGTGAGTCAGTGATTCACAATTACCCATTCATAAAGACAGTCACTTGTTTCATTCCTGAATGAATCAGCCGTTCGAATGAATCAATTGAATGAATGATTCAGTGATAAAATCAGTGACTTGCCGCCACCTGCTGGCAGTTTTAGCTTTATTTTTAAAGTATCTTTTCAGTTATTTAAATAATTTAATATTTCTATATTCAAAATTTTATATTTAAAATATTAATCTCATCATGAATTTATGGATTTAATTGCACTCATGCCACTTCTGAACCTCATTAAATGTCTGAAAGTACATCAAGCCACTTTTGTGTTCTTCTGTGCCACCTCTACAAATTAATTTTGTTAATACTGATTTCATTTGATTGGTAAC
>NW_015507023.1:182984-197015 GCF_001515645.1 Sinocyclocheilus grahami
TTCGAATGAATCAATTGAATGAATGATTCAGTGATAAAATCAGTGACTTGCCGCCACCTGCTGGCAGTTTTAGCTTTATTTTTAAAGTATCTTTTCAGTTATTTAAATAATTTAATATTTCTATATTCAAAATTTTATATTTAAAATATTAATCTCATCATGAATTTATGGATTTAATTGCACTCATGCCACTTCTGAACCTCATTAAATGTCTGAAAGTACATCAAGCCACTTTTGTGTTCTTCTGTGCCACCTCTACAAATTAATTTTGTTAATACTGATTTCATTTGATTGGTAACTTATGTTTCTTATTCTACTTGTTCTTATTCTGTCGTTTTAATTACAATTTTTAAAAAGCTTATAAAATATAAATTTTAAAGAATTTGACAAAAGATGACATACTTTTAATGAAGTTAGAAAAATGCCATTACAAAGGTAAAAACAAAATTCCACTTTAAATCACTTTAAGGAGTCAAATATCACCTCGTAATGGGAAGGCAAATTTTTGATAACATTTTGGATTATTGATTAGAAGGTGCTTCTAAAATTTTGAACGTGCTCCTAAATTTTTTAAGTTAGGAGCACAAGTGCTCCTAAAAAGAAAAATAAGTGTAGAGCCCTGCCTGAGTGAGCTGTCATCAGTCCGCCATTACTTCGATGCCGGAGCAGTTGTAGATAAGAATGACTCCTTAAATCGGGTGTGTTAGATGAGGGAGACAGTGCTGGGCTGCTCCAGGACAGTTTTGAAAGCCATTTCAGAGACATGTTGTTCTTAATGTAACTCATATATAATATATTGCATGCATATTGCATACCATTTACACACTCGTTTGACTTGTCTTGACATTTAAAATAACATGTCTATTTGAATATACAGTATTTTAAAATGTAATTTTTGTGGTGCAAAGCTGAATTTTCAGCATCATTACTCCAGTCTTCAGTGTCACGTGATTTTTCAGAAATCATTCTTGCTGATTTGCTGCTCAAGAAACATTTTTTTTTTTTTACCAATGTTGAAAACAAGTTGTGCTGCTTCATATTTTTGTTGAAACCATGATGCATATTTTTCAGGATTCTATGATCAATAGAAAGTTCAAAATTACAGCATTTATTTGAAATAGGAATCTGTTATAACAAAGTCTTTACTGTCACTTTTGATCAATTTAGTGTGTTTGCTGAAAATGTTTTATGTATGCATGTATGTATATGTAATTATTTACTTATTTATTTTTTTCTGGGGAAAAAAATCCCACATGTGTGTCTAGCTAGTATTTCATTATGAACATACAGTAACCAAAGCCAAATCAATGATTCTTAATAGTTGAGGGTCAAAGGTCAAGTCTGCACCCTTCTGCCAGACACAGGCATTACAGTGTACCCTTCACATCCTCTGCATGCTCTGTCCCACACGCAGGCAGAAATATTTAGCAGAGTGTACTATTTAAGGAAAGAGAGAGAGAACGTCAGCATCATGCTGAGTTTTTATGAGTGCTCTATTTTTCAGTCTAACGTCGAACATTTAACTGAGAAGATGAAGACCAGCATCCAGAGAGGTTTAGTGCTCAGGTATGATCTAGCTCTCTTACATACAGCATGAATACACTGGATTTGTGTATCATGTAGCTCTATATGTGTAGAAGCAGTGAGGTGTGATTGTATGTGTGTGTCTGTATTTTACAGGAATGAGAACTGCAGTGAGAACTACACCACTGACTTCATCTACCAGCTGTACAGTGAAGAGGGCAAAGGAGTCTTTGACTGCAGGAAGAACGTCCTGGGACACATGCAGCAGGTACAAACACACACACACATTTGCTTACACACACAAATGCAATTGTGGACATGATCAGAATATTGTTCATCTGCTGTGTAGGGTGGTGCTCCTTCCCCATTTGACAGGAACTTTGGCACCAAGATCGCTGCTAAAGCCATGCAGTGGATCTCCAAGAAGCTCAAAGAGTTTTACAGAGAAGGTAAAGAGAAATCACTCCTGTAGAGATGCAGAACTGATTTGTGTTACAAGAGCAACAGAAAACATACATATTCAACACTGCTGCAGGAAATTAAATGCTGATAGTCTTAGAGCACATTTTTGCACCACATACATTTATATAATTCTGTAGCTAAGAATTATATAAATAAATTATATATACATATAAATTATATATCATTTATACATACATATATATAAGTAACTAAAAGGATCGTCATTTTCATGATAATTTTTTTTAGTGCATCTGTGTTTGCTATACGTATGGGTTGCACAGATTTGGATGTAAAATTTGATAACATGTTTAATGTAAAGCACTAAAATATAATAATAATAATAAATATCAATAAATAGTTTGACTATTTTTGTTATATGTTTTTAAAAATGTTATTACATTAATTGTGTGTGTGTGTGTATAATACAATTAATAATAATTTAATAATAAATTAAATACAATAATATTAATACAATATTGGTATTTTTTGTAAAGATTTTTTATAACAAATTTATACATTATATTAAGAAATATAATATAATAAGAATTATATATTAAAGGTGCACTAAGCGATTTTTGCCAAACGATGTTGATATTTGAAAGCACCAAAACAAACACGTCCATACCCCAACAGGACCTCGCCCTTATTTTGAAATCTCCGCCCCACACGTACGTACACAACCATGGCAACGACGATCGTGGAAACAAATGAAGATGACACACAAGCATATTCAAACAAAAGCCAACACGGATAAGTTGTGTGAAACGAAGCAAAATCAACGTTATTCTTTTTAATGTTTTGTTTCTCTGATATTTTCCTGTTTTTTTATCTGTCATCTCTCTATCTATAATCGTTCTGCTAATAGCATTCCTGTGCACTCAAATTGAGCGCTCTTTTCTCGCTATCATTACAAGACACGCTCCCTTATTGCTGATTGGCTACAAGTGTGTTTTAAGACTCGGTCCGACGCTGTGGTCAAAAGCGTTTTTCAAAAATCACTTAGTGCACCTTTAATATAAGAAATGTTTGGTCTTCACTGTCACACAGTGCTATTTTATTTTGCTCTTTGTATTTTGCTTTCCTTGGTTGGCTCAGGTGAAGGTAAGTTATTTGAATCTCAAAATGATATTGTTTGAGTTCACTTGAAGCAGTGTTATTATGCTTATATCTTTGGTCATTTTGCACTGCTTGTAGACTTTGTGCAGTACCATATTTTTGTGCGTTTCGTAGGCCGTGTGTTTGCGAACTCCGAGGATTCTGCGTGTTTGTTGGGGATGCGGCGCAGGGCCCTGGTCTTCCAGCCTGTCATACAGCTGAAGGATGAGACAGATTTTGTGTAAGACAACAAGCATGCTTCACAAAGCTGATTCTATTATCTTAAAAATGATGTCCTAATATTTGTTTCCAAGGCTACTCTTAAAGGATTCTATTTTGAAACATTTTACTTTTTTGGTAACACTATACTTAGAGCCTTTATGTGTAACATTATTCACGTATTCATAATGTACAAAGTAATGCATAATATCTTTTTATAAATAATTGCAAACAAAGTTAAAATGCAATATCATTTTTGAAGGTTTGTTTGTCATGCGTTTTAATGCATTATACTTAGTTTCTACAGGTGTAACATTGAATAGATTAGTATAATAATATATTATAACTGTGGTTATAATTATTCTAAAGATCATGCAATGCATTATAAGGTGTATTACAATGCATTCAAATTACTCTTATAATATATTAAAGTGTTGCCATTTTTTCCTCAGTCAGCCATGAATATTAGTATTGTAATTTTACAATTGTACTGTACAATAAAATTATATTATTTTCTTAAATACTTATAAAGTATATATTTTTTATTTTAGAGTGAAATATATAAATTGTAATATTTATTACTTTGTTTAATATTTTGTGTATTGTCAAATTGATGCACAAATCACTAAATTGGCCAAATTCTGTAGCCCTGTAAACAAGCATTAACATTAATAATAAAAGTGTAACGTTAAAAAATGTTTCGTGCACCAAAAGCAGTCATAATTTAGTCTTAATTTAGTTGTTACTTTAATTTTAATAAATGGTCCGGGTGGACTTGAGAAGGAGTTTAGAGTTGTCTATGTCTTCATAATACATTCTTTTTAACTCAATAAAGCATAATTTGTAAATTATGTAAATGATTCCTTATGTCTTCCATTATATATTCCCTTTAAAAAAAAATCACATTAAAAACATTTTAAAATGACAAGTTCCTTTGACCTGATACTGTTCATGTTTTATTTCCAGTCACAGGATCCCGAAGGAACAGTGGTGGCTCCGACTGCGTCCGCTCATGAAGATTCTGGCCAAGTACAAAACCAGCTACGACGTGTCCGATTCAGGCCAGCTTGAACACATCGTCCGTCTGAGGACTAAAGACATCTCTGCCATTTAAAAGCAGCAGCCCCATGTAAAACCAAATTGTCTTGCAAGTAAAAATGTATTTATTATAGGTGAAGACCTGTGATTCCATAGTCTTGACCTGAACACAATCATATACAGTATATGTAAAGCAGTTCTCTTTAAACTGTAACCATAGACGTACAGCCACGAGATCCTTCAATATAGTAGCTCAGTGTGTTGTGATTGACAATCCATACGCTCAAGCGATTAGCTGATCATCCCTTTTAAATGGGGCCAAGTGGTATATTTTGTGAATATGCAAAATTTCCATATTTATTCTAATATTCTTATTTTCATTGAATATGGAGCTATCTGTATGAATGCTTCACTGGCTTATAGTGATGTTATTTCACAACTGCACCTTGTTTTAGTTGATTGGAGTCTGAAGGAGTTTTCCAAGCTGCTATTCTGTGGTGTGTGTTAGTGCAGGCACTTTGTGCCAAGGCAGACGTTGTGTTAGTGTGTGTTTGTTATGATGTACACGCTAACAATGCTGCATAAACTCCCTTTAAAATGTAATTGGTGTGGTTTGTTTCATTATTAATCCTTGTGCATCAATTTTAAAAAGTTACTCTAAGGTCATTAGAGGACAAAAATGTCAGTGCCAAAACAAAAAAAGTCATTAAAATTTGAAACTTAGGAGTACAAGTTTAAAAAAAAAATCATTCTAGTTAAACATGGTCACGTTTATTATAATTCTATACATCTCATAAATAATTTCTAACTTATAAATCTCACTCAAATTACAACACTGCAGAATCATATGAGCGTTTTTCGACGTTGTTATAAAAAGATGGAGTCCATTAACAACATGTTGTGTAAACAAAAGTAGTCTTAGAGAACTTTAATTCAGGTTCTTTAAGCACCTCTGTTCCTCATGATGACTCCTGTAAGGAAGAAAACACATTCTTCTAACGGAACAAGACTTGATTTGTGTGTGATCCAGGAGTGTGTAGTCATTAAAATTTGAAACTTAGGAGTACAAGTTTAAAAAAAATAATAATTCTAGTTAAACATGGTCACGTTTATTATAATTCTATACATCTCATAAATAATTTCTAACTTATAAATCTCACTCAAATTACAACACTGCAGAATCATATGAGCGTTTTTCGACATTGTTATAAAAAGATGGAGTCCATTAACAACAAAAGTAGTCTTAGAGAACTTTAATTCAGGTTCTTTAAGCACCTCTGTTCCTCATGATGACTCCTGTAAGGAAGAAAACACATTCTTCTAACGGAACAAGACTTGATTTGTGTGTGATCCAGGAGTGTGTGCGCGTGTCTTTCACAATCCTAATAATAAGAAGAGAGGTAAAAAGTCTATTTGACCACCCAGGATGGGTCTTTTCTGATGCTTTCATTTTCCGGGCCAAGAATAGCCACTCCACATGTCTGCTGACCGACACCAAGATACCTGTTTAACACACACACACACAAAGTAAATATTATATGAATACAAAAAAATATAAATATAGCACCAGTATTCAAGCATAAATATTTTTTCCAATTGAATTTATTATATTTTGATTAATTGATTTATGTATATATAAATACACATGCATGTATATTTATTGAAAATATTTACATGCATATATGTATATTCATATAATTTATAAATGTGTTATTTAATATATAAACATAACATTTTTAAATATAGCCTAAACATGCATGTGTGTGTATTTATATTCACATAATAAATATACACAATACACACACATATATTATGTACACAAAAACACTTATTTTGAATGCGATTAATCGTTTGACAGCACTAATAATTATATTATATACATTTAAATGTTTTATTACCTGCCAGCGACGTCAATGAGGTTTTTATCAGTCACAGCGAACAGTCTCTCTCTGTATCTTTGTTTCATCTCATCTGTAATGCCGTTTAAAAAACGCCCCAAACCTACAGCACAATAACAAGGTCCTGGTGAACTAGAGAGCAAATATCCAAGAACACAAACTCAACAACATCCAAACACCTGAGACCTGTAGCACAAAGCCGGTTTTGATTTTTACCCAGGTAAGCTCGCGTTTCATTTGAGCAAACTCTTGAGTTTTCGGGTTCAAGAAGGTGGGTTGGTTTTGAGCGGGCTTCGTCACCATGGTAACTTAGCTACCCTGCTCCGGAGCAGGTTTTATTTGGTTTAGAAATCGCAAACCAAAAATGGACCAATCAGCTGTGAGCAAAGTGGCTGATACAATGAAGCCACTCCCCGTATCTCTCACTTCAAATTAAAGCAGTTTACAGTCAGACAAAATTGCTCGACTTTTGCTGCTACTTATTTATTATATTTATAGTATATAATTGATTAAAATTAATATATTCATGTAATTATTATATAAAGTGGCAATTAATTTTAAGCTTTGCATTTAAATTAAATATATATATATATATATACACACATATGGATACGCGTTATTATATCCAGCTTTTAAAATTACTAAACTTACGTTTTCCTTTTGAGCTTTGTGTGAAACTATATAAATAATTAAATTCAGTTGATTCCTTTTGCATAGTCATATTTTCTTTCCGCTGCCTTCTCGAACTTTTGCTGCAGCAGAAGTGTTTATTCCTGCCTTAAGTTGTAAATGCATTTGAATGTATTCAATTTTTAATAACATCTCAATCTTCAGCAGAAAAGTGAACTGCGCTGACTCTCGCGAGAAGTGAATCCAACTAAAGATTAGCCTTTTGTGTACCACACTTTGTGTGATTGGCTGTTTGCTGCATGTGTCACATTTAATCAAAAACTCTGCGAGTTGACAAGAACGGTTATATCGAGCTTTGTGAGCCCAATGAACCTGATTCTAAGCCAGGTTGGATTTGTTTGGTTTTGTCTAGAGATGCACCGACTGCAATTTTCTTGGCCGATTCCGATTACCGATTTTTTTTGTAAGTGTGACCTGCCGATACCGATTTTTGCCGATTCTGATTTAGTTTCTAAAAACTATAATTGACAGCATATACAAACAAAAATCTATACTTTAATGGAAAAAAATATTTACATAATTAAAAATTATTAAACATTACAATTCCCCCAATCTGGACAAAGTTACAGATGTTCTCTCACTTAAACAACTCTCAAAATAAAGTGCTCTGTGACTAGAAAAGAGGTAGAAATCTTTCCCATTAAATTCTTACATCGTTTCAATTATTTCAGTTAGAATAATGAGAAACTGTAGAGCTGTTACTACCATTCAAATGAAATCAGTAATAACAAACTCCATCTTTCCACTGCAGGAAACACAGAAGCTGCATCTGAAGTGGCATTAGATGTATTTGCACAGACTGTTTGATGAAGCTGAGGTGCCATTAATGCATTTACACTGCAAAATTTCGAATGCATGAAAAATTGTATACGATTAATGTTTTAAAAAATGTTTTAAACATACAAATAAAAAATGTTGGGGAAAATGCAATGATAGTTTTAAATATGAAACCAAACCAGTAGGTGGCGGCAAATGACAGTTTGAATGAGTGAGCCATTTAGTCCTTCAACAGATTCGTTCAAATGACTGATTCATTCAGAAACGAGGCAAGTCACAATGGTCTTTATGAATGGGTTACTGAATCAACGACGAACTTGATTCGTTCAAAAACGTGCATTGCAATCATGCTGAAACATCTTGGTCGTGCAATGTTGCGTACCTACATTTTTTTTATTACATGCATCTAGAAATTTCTGTGTGTGCTGTTGCGCTCATTTATTTTGATTTCTGCACAAGTCTCGCTCACACTCTCACTCAGGCTGCGCAAGCCTCATCTTGCATGACAAATACATTATCGGCTACCGACCTGGCCGGTCGATCGGTGCATCTCTAGTTTTGTCAACTCTAAACCTACTCTGAAACTCTCAGCTAGCTTCATGCAACAGGCTATTGACAGGCATTTAAACAAAAACAAAACAATATTTAAGCACCTGAACATTTTAAACACTTCTACACTTCCCAAAATGTAAACAACAATCAAATCACAAAACATCCACGTGTACAAACATCTAAACCAGGGTTACCCAAGAAAAGCTAATAATCATAAATTTTTTTTACATTTTAAATTTGAAAAAGAACCGTGAATCCTTTGGAAACCTAAAACAACTATAGTAATAATTCACAGATGGGCTAAAATGTCATTCAGTGTCCAAAGACACAGCCCACATTACTGACCCTTATCTGAGGGGGCGACAGGTGCATCAACGGCTGAGAAAACTGAGAGCTTGGCCTCATCGATGTCCTGCTGGGTAAACTTTGCCGCTCGCGCCCACTCTACTCCGCCACGGAAAGCCGACAATGTCTGGGTGGAGTTCGGATCTCTGAGAGATTGCCATGATAAATCAGATAATAAAACATGATCAACTTGGAACTTAAACATCATTATATATGAAGGAAACACACTAATGGATACATTGTATCAGATCCAATGAAATGTGTAATATGTACCTATAGGAATAAAATGAGAACAGGCCGCCTCCTCCCATTCTAGCTCCGCCTCCATAAGCCCCACCCTTTTCTCTGATCTCTCCATGCAGGAACTTGGCAGTCATCATCCTTGCTAAAATACACAGACTGAGAGAGAACAACAGATGACAGATTGTGAATAAGCAAAGGACTGCATGATTAATCAAAATAAAACCATAATCGTGATATCAATTTAATTCAATAAATATGTGCGTGTAAACTTGTAATGAGAATGAGCATAATGAACATTGTTTTCCAAGAGTGTGTTTGTTGTACCTGGCGTAATCGGCGTGTGTGAACGGGACGGCCCGCACACACTCGCTGACAAAGTTCACATTAAACGGAAGCTGGAAATACGTCTTCATCTGACAGGGTTTAAAATGAGGCTCCTGGCAGGATGAAGAGGGAGATCGGTGAGAACGCTACGGATCAATCAAACCTGAATGTTGCTGTAAGCGCACTCACTGAGATAAGTTTCCGACTCGCAGATGATCCAGCTTGAGGATCTAGTGCTCTCTACGAGAGGAAAAACAAACAAATCAAAGCTTAACTGATTGTGAAAAGTTGTGTCTTCTAAAAAGAAAAGTGTGGCGTCTCACCTCCACAACGGTTGGTCTGACAGGTTTGCGCTCCTTCCTGTTGGCTGCTATATTACCTATAAACCTCTCCACCTCTCCAGCTGCTTCT
The DNA here is from genome assembly GCF_001515645.1 of Sinocyclocheilus grahami. Taxonomy (NCBI): domain Eukaryota; kingdom Metazoa; phylum Chordata; class Actinopteri; order Cypriniformes; family Cyprinidae; genus Sinocyclocheilus; species Sinocyclocheilus grahami. The sequence continues at coordinate 192,563 of NW_015507023.1, forward strand.
GACATTTTCTGCGGCGTGGCGTTCACTGCACACCTGAAACCATGGCATCATAATCACATTTGAATGTAAATTTATAGTCAAGTTATTTGTTAAAAATTGTATTTTGTTTATTCACTTTAAACATTTTTTTTCTAATTCTTATTTTAGTTATGTAATGATATATGATTATGAGTTTATGTAATGATATGGTATGGTCACTTATTATGGTTGACTAAAACTGAAAGTAAAACTAAAGCCATTAAAAGCTACTTGAAATAAAAACTAGCAAGTAGTTTTACTTTAGTTTGATGTACTAAAAAATAAAACTTTAATATAAATTAAAAAAAACTACATAGACATATATAAAAACCCCAAAACTATTAAAAGTTACAAAAACACAATAAAATAACTAAAACAATTAAAATGAAAACACAAAGTATAAAAATAAAAACATTCAAAATATTATTATTAATTTTATTATTATATTATAAATATTATTTTTTACAAACTAACTAAAAATGTTATATTGATATATAAATTATTATTTATATACAACCTTTCAATTTGATAAAAATTCTGGTAACACTTTACTTGAAGGGGTGTGCATAAGACTGACATGACACCTTCATAATCATGACATGACACGTCATGAATATGAAGGTTTTTTATGCATGTTTATGACAACTGTCATTAAGTGTCATTCATTCAGTTATGTAATTTTTAATGCAAATATGACATTATTTGACCTAACCCTACCCCTACCCTTACCCCTAACCATAGCCCATAACAAAGACATCTCAAACAATGTCATCTTTGCATTAAAAATTACATAACTGAATGAATGACAGTTGTCATAAGCATGCATAAAAAAACCTTCATGTGTCATGTCATGATTATGTAGGTGTCATGTCATGACTATGAAGGCACACCCCTTCAAGTAAAGTGTAACCAAAATTCTAATACTTTTTCATGAGAACTTTTCCATTATGCCCATTAATGCACTTTCTGAGTAATAACATTTCCAAGTATAGTTTAAAGCAGGACACGCTAACGAAATATGTTTTCCAGTCAGGAAAGACCTACAAAAACCATGTAAAGGCACCTTTCAATAAATACACATGGGTAAGGCTTGTGTGACCAATTCTACATAAAACTTTCATTAGTTCATTTTTCATGTACCTCATGTTCTCCGGATTCAACAGGTGTCTCTTTATCCGGGGAAGTTTCCTCAAAACTGAAGTCAGATCAGTCATCTCAGCTATTCTTTTCATAAACTTCACCTGAAATCAAAATATAAATGTACAACGATTTATTCTACTCGAAGCTGTCAAAGACTGGAGATCAACATCCCAGCACTCACCTGGTCCATCCCGCTGAAGGCCTCCTGCAGGTCTGCTGTGGGAGTGAGGCTTCGAGCCGCACGCGTCATCGCGTACATGTGACCGGAGTACGAGATGCCATTGGACAGTTCCTGAGCTGACATCATGACCAGCACACGCAGACGCTGCTCGTCATCAAAACGAGGGCTGGAGATGTGCAGGACAGATTCTGCGTCAGTTTAAAATCATTCAGAGATTGAAACATTTATTTTTCTGTCTCTTTAAAGAAGACTAACCAGTTGAAAATGTCACTCCACAGCTGAAACATGTCAGGCAGGTTCCTCTCCAGACAGGAAGATGACAGGATAATACCCTAAAAACATGAATAAAGAGAAAAGCATAGATTGCATACTTGCTCTAATGCAAGCACAAGCTCCACAACAATTCATAGTTTCAAACCTACAACCTTCTGGCTAGCAGTTCTGAGATTTTAGCTACTATATCAAATCACCCCCACTTTAAAAATGGATATGCATCATATTTATGTAAATTCACATGAAGGAGATACCTGCTCATACAGATCAAGGTCATCAGTGTCCGGTATGATCTGTGGAGATACAGACATCCCTCCAGTCTTCAGTTCAATACGCTGGGCCTGCTGACGATAATCCAGCTCTCCACAGCCCAACCTGCGATTACATGATCATTACAATTCTGTGGGGTCAGTATTAAATATATATATACACATATACACACACACACACACACATATATATATACACACACACACTTTATACACTGTATACACAGAAGTGTGCAAAAGTCTCAGGCGTCTAGTATTTTCACCAACAAAAAATTCTTAAGTCAGTTATTTCTATCTTTTGCTGTAGTGTGTCAGTAGGAAATATCAGTTTATAAATATTTAAATATAAATATCTGACTTAAAACCATTTTTTTTGGTGAATACTAGACACCTAAAAAAATTTTTTTTTTTGAAAAATTAATACTTTTATATGACAAGGATGCATTAAACTGATCAAAAGCAACAGTAAGACATTTATAATGTTACAACATTTCAAATAACTGCAGCTCTTTTGATCTTTCTATTCAACAAAGAATCCCGAAAAAAAATGTAGCATGGTTTCCACAAAAATATTAAGCAGCACATTAGAATGATTTCTGAATGATCATGTGACACTGAAGACTGGAGTAATGATGCTGAAAATTCAGCTTTGCTTCACAGGAATATATTACATTTTAAAATATATTACAATAGAAAATGGTTACTTTAAACTGTAATAATATATTGCAACATTTCTGTACAGTATTTTTGATAAAAATGCAATCTTGCTGAGCATAAGAGACAAACGCATTTTACAAAATCTTACAGACCCCAAACTTTTGAACGGTAATGTAGGCTGCAGCCAATATTTTGTTATCTTTATTAAAAAATAAACCTCCCTAACTACTTGAAAAGGTCTGATTAGACCATTATAGGAAGTGTTTCCAATTCACATAATCCCACACACACACAGATATATATATATGCATGTATATGTATAGAAACCTTTGAAAAACAAAAATTCAATATAACTGGCATTTTACACTTTTGGCATTACATATTAAGTCATTACTTATTAACCATTTAAATTATTATTAAGTGTTATTTACTAGATTTGTGAACTAGATTTAGAAATAGTATAACAAACACAGATTTATAGTGTAAAAATAAATATCAGCATTGGCCAATATTGTACCAAATATGCATAATCCACACATCCATATACGGAATATATTACTGCATCTGTTCATAAGTAAAAATATCTAACTGCTGGATGCTCACGATTTCAAACATATTAAATAATAAAACATTAAATAGTATATTCTCACATAGACTGGTCTGATTGAGTGTTGGTATATAATGGATATTATAAAGTTCATGCTAAAGTATGTAGCAGTGATAAACCCCAAATGTTTCATACTTAGTAATGATGCTGCAGAACAGAGGAACGTAGATCTTCAGGTCTTCAGGGAGGGAGTTGAGGTTGCACATGGCTCTGAAATACACCATGCCGTTGGTGGGCTGCTCACAGTACTGTACAGGTACACCGCCTAGACAGTAAATGTAGGAAATAGTTTTTTGCATCTATAATTTTAACTTTGAATGTGCTTGTTATATGTATGCATGTGCATTTCACCTGCGTTTCCCGGCTGTACAGGTGTGTAGGGAATGATCGGCTCGATGTCGGACACCTTTAATGCAGGTAGACAGGAAGCGTCTTGAGCCGTGCTCTGAGCGGCCAACAGCTGCAAACCTGAAGCAACAACAACAACGACATTAAACCATCTACACAAGAGAAGGAGACTGATTATTCTGGTCCTTCCTGTGGTCTCATGATCACACCTTTCTCATAGATGTCTTTGTGGTCTGCATCGCTAAGGTTCTGTATCTTCTGATGGAGCTTCTGTTCCTCAGCTTCAGCCTGTTTCTCCAAGAAGCTCTCATCAGGACTCATGGTAAGGGTCAGTCGATGGGTGTTATCCTGAAACACATTACTTAACTGAGCAAACATGTACTAAAAAAAAAATTGCAATTATGAAACAAACATCTTGTTATAAATGCTGTTTTTCTAAATCACTCAAACAACGACCACAATCATTTGTAATTTAGTTTGCTTTTTAATTGTATTATTCTGTTTTACAATTTCCTATTTAGTTTAAACTTTTTGGTCCATTTTTTCAGTGTTTTCTAGTTTTAGGGTTCATTACCTTAAAATAGTGCTGGACTTTGTCCTGGAGGTAGCGAGGGTTCTCCTTCAAACACTGCCGGAATCTGGACACATTCTCGCTGATCTTCAACAGCTGCACTGGATCACCATCATGATTCCAACAGGATGCAATATACTGACAGACAGGCAGAGTTAATGTTATTATTATTATTTTGCAAGTTATATTTTTAGTAAGTGTGAAAATGTTTTTGAGTAGTTAGTAGTTAGTGCTTGTGCAAAATAAAATAAAAATGTAAGCACACATTTTTGTGTATGTGTCAGGGTTATTATAGTTAACTACAATAAAAAACAAAACTTAATTAAAAATAAAGTATATATATATATATATATATATATATATATATATATATATATATATATATATAT
>NW_015507023.1:200584-213183 GCF_001515645.1 Sinocyclocheilus grahami
AAAAAAACAAAATTAAAAAAAAAATATATATATATATATATATATATATATATATATATATATATATATATATATATATATACGCATGCATATACATACGCATATATACACACACATACATACACACACGTATACATATGCACACTTTTATTTTTGCTAGTTTCCAAGCTAACATTACTTGGTTTCATTTAGCTTAACTTAATGAACTAAAATAACAAGTTAAATGCAAATGAAATAAATTATGAAAACTACATAGACATTAAAAAAAGACAAACTATAAAAAAACTACAAACTACTAAAAAAAAAAACTGTAAAATTACTAAAACTTCAAAATCAAATTGAAAACAAAATATAATAACCAATTTAAAACATTAATAAAAACTCTCAATGATACTAAAATAACACTAGTGTGTGTGTTTACTCACTGAAGCGAGAGCTAGACCAAAGCTGGTGGACTGATGTTTCATCTGAATCTCGATTTTATGCAGCAGAGCTTCAATCTGCTCCTCTTCAAAACCGGTTCTGAAACAGCAATTCATTTACATTTATTCATTTAGCAGGTGCTCTTATCTAAACTGATCATAATTCAGATTCTCACAGTCAATCCAGACATCTGTACTGTGCACTGGAAAAGCTTGATTTCATTTAAAACACCTCACTGCATTAAAGCAATAAAACCCAATCAACACTCACGCAATGATGTCATCGATGCTTTGAGCAATGATGTGTTTGACCGTCTCGGTGTCGGCCTCTGCCATGCCCTGAAGCCCGATGGTGAAAGATGCTTGTCTAGTGCTGCCGTCAAACCTGCGTCAATCACACATTTATAAAGCTCCACTCTCAATAATCAGGAAGATGAACTGATTTGATAGTCGTGTCAAACAACGTACCCCACTGAAGAGGAGAAGTCAGAACCGATTTCGGGCTCGATCAGGGCTTTGTAGAAGGGAGAGTTTGGACCAGAGATCATCAGAGAGGAGAGGAGGCTCAGAATGAACACCTCAAACGTGTCTGTGATGCTGAAACACGCACACAAGCAGTTAAGACAGTTACATTGTGTTAGACAACACAATTTTTAAAAATTGAAAACTGCAGAAAAATATTTGTCCACTCACTCTCCCAGCAGATAGCTCATGCAGAGCGTGTTTTGTTTCATGGGATCAGGAGCAAGTGCGTCAGGCCTGCAAGTCACATGATCCAATCTCTGAACAAAAACAAAACATGACAAACCTCACAAAGCTGTTTTTACAGTGTGTTTGGACTGATTGTGTTGCATTTTCTGTAGTGATGGGCGCTTTCGAAACACTGCTTCATGAAGCTTTGAAACATTTACGGATCTTTTGTTTCGAATCACACATTCAGAGCTCGTTTCAAACTTGCCAAGTCACGTGATTCCAGCACATGAGGCTTCATTATGTCAAACTGTTTTGAACCATTTCTGAACCTTTTGTTTCAAATCAGTGGTTCGGAGCATGTTATTAAACTTGCCAAGTCACTTGATTTCAGCAAACAAGGCTTCATTACATCTTAGTTTTTTTAAACCTTGGTTTCGAAACACTTCCAAATCTTTTATTTCAAATCCTTGATTTCAAAACATTTATGAATCTGTTGGTTAAAATCAGTGGTTCAAACTTGCCAAGTCACGTGATTTTAACAAATGAGGCTTCATTACATCATACAGTTTCAAACCTTGCTTTTCGAAACATTTCGAAATTCTGAGGGTTTGTCGCTAGAATGATTTGGGTGAACTTAAGAACAAGCACTAGTGCTGGGCGGTATACCGGTTCATACCGAATACCGGTGTTCATTTTTGTTATGATATGAATTTTTAAAATACCACCATACTGGTGTATGTCTCTTAAACATCGTTCGGAAAGTGACACTGTTTGAAAGGGGTCCCTTTTCACTGTTGCACTGTCGTAAGGGAACAGCTGTATGTGTTACTAAGCGTGAAAGTTCTGAAACTGAAGCTGTAGAACTAATAGAACGTGATGACACTGAAGAACTTATCCACAATATCCACACTGACCGCCACAAATATCCACCGCCCCCTGCCATCAGCTCCCGCGTCTCATACACACACGAGAGCGACTTTAGCACTAGATTTAGCAACTTTCAGACCCTTTTAGCGACTTTTTTCCATAGAAAATTCATACTGACAAACCTAGTGACTTTTTTGGATACACCTTAGCTATGGTTCAGTTGGAAGATTTTGCCAGTGCTGTCCCACGAACGTGAGGTCTGACTTTCCCGGAGAAGTGTCAAGAATGATTTGGGTGAACTTAAGAACAAGCACTAGTGCTGGGCGGTATACCGGTTCATACCGAATACCGGTGTTCATTTTTGTTATGATATGAATTTTTAAAATACCACCATACTGGTGTATGTCTCTTAAACATCGTTCGGAAAGTGACACTGTTTGAAAGGGGTCCCTTTTCACTGTTGCACTGTCGTAAGGGAACAGCTGTATGTGTTACTAAGCGTGAAAGTTCTGAAATCATGCATGAAAATGAAAAAAAATCATGCATGAAAAAACTCCCCAAAAAAACGTCATATACTGTAAAACCGGTATAATTTTGAAAAATACCGTGATATAAATTTGTGGTCATACCGCCCAGCACTAACAAGCACCAATGGTTTTACCTGAACTTGGGTCAGTATTATAACATAGGTACATTTTTTTATTGATTTAATGAGTTTTAATACTCATATCTGCAATGCATAATAATAAATATAATTGACCTAGTTTGTCTGCCTAATAGTACACAAAACAAGCAGTACAAAATAATATAAAAAAAACCCCCACAAAGTTCAAGGAGCTTTCTTATTTAAGGGTTTTAAATATTTGAAAAAGTGAAACTGGTTTATAATAGGTGTAATTATACATGTTTGGGGGTTGTATTTATTTTCATTTTGACCAGATGGTAAAGCCAGACTATCGTGTTTGAAATTCTAGTGCTTCGAAAAAAGTGAATCATTATGCGAAGCAATTTGTTCAACTAAATCAGTTTTAAAAAGCTTAATTTCTCCCGTTACTAATTCTGTGTTTATTATACTGGTCATTCTCATGTGTGTGTTGTTTAAACATACAGGTTTGTCCCAGTGTGTCTGAGGTGGAACTGCAGTGTTTGGTTCTGTTCTCTCGAATTTAGACAGGGCCTCTTCTTCTATCTGCTGCAAGTGCTGCTCCAGCGGTAAGTCCCCGTATGTGAAGAACCTGCAAAACACACAAACAACAGGCAATAATGAGCATCGTCTGCTTTCTGCACAGTCCTTTACTGATTCTGAGAGTGTACCGTGCATTGCTGGGGTGGTAGTGTGTGGCGTGGAAGTGTTTGAGCTGTTCCCAGGTCAGGTCAGGAATGGCTAGCGGTTCCCCTCCGGACACAACAGAGTATGTGTGATCCGGCAGGAGTTTATTCTGCAGGTGCTGAGCGTACAGACGCTCATTATCGGACTACACAAAAAACACATACAAGAGTAACAGAAGAGATTGTTAGCCTTAAAACTCAAATCAATAGAAAAGTGGCATCTAGTAGCACTGTAACTCCTATTTTTAATAAGAGAAAAGGACAGATGCAGTGACATATTCAGTATATTGTGTGCATTATGCATTTTTAATACTATTATGCAGATATTTATTTTTACACTACGGCATAATGGCTGCTATGTTGCTGCTATATGCATATTAGAATTCTACAGAGTGTGTTTTGTTATACTTGTAATGGCCAAAATAATGGCTTATAATGTAATGACAAAAATGATCATTTAATGCTCAAAAGAAAAAACTAACCGTTTACTACTGCTAGATAAATAAATACACACACACACAGACATATATATATATATATATAAATAAATTAAATAAAAATAAATATATATGATAAAAACTTTTTGTATTTTGGTTTAACAGATCAATGCGAGTAATTTGGGAGTTTAAGAAAACATAATATTGGCTGATACCTACACTATCATTCAAAAGTTTAGGGTTGGGCAAGATATGAATTTATTTGATCAAAAACACAGTAAAAACAACAAAATTGTGAAAAATTATTACCACTGAAAATAACTGCTTTCTATATATTTATTTATACATATATATATATATATATATATATTATTATTATACAGTGGGGCAAAAAAGTATTTAGTCAGCCACCAATTGTGCAAGTTCTCCCCAGTATGACAATGATCCCAAACACACCGCCCGGGCAATGAAGGAGTGGCTTCGTAAGAAGCATTTCAAGGTCCTGGAGTGGCCTAGCCCGTCTCCCGATCTCAACCCCATAGAAAATCTTTGGAGGGGGTTGAAAATCCGTGTTGCCCAGCGACAGCCCCACAACATTACTGCTCTAGAGGAGATCTGCATGGAGGAATGGGCCAAAATACCAGCAACAGTGTGTGAAAACCTTGTGAAGACTTACAGAAAACGTTTGACCTCTGTCATTGCCAACAAAGGGTATATAACAAAGTATTGAGATGAAATTTTGTTATTGACCAAATACTTATTTTCCACCCTAATTTGCAAATAAATTCTTTAAAAATCCTACAATGTGATTTTCTGGATTTTTTTTTCACATTTTGTCTCTCATAGTTGAGGTATACCTATGATGAAAATTACAGGCCTCTCTCATCTTTTTAAGTGGGAGAACTTGCACAATTGGTGGCTGACTAAATACTTTTTTTCCCCACTGTATATATATATAAATATATATATATTTTTTAAAACATTATCAATGTTAAGAACAGTTGTGCTGCTTAATATTTTGTGGAACCCATGATACATTTTTTCAGGATTCCTTGATGAATAGAATGTTCAAAAGAACAGTGTTTATTTGAAACAGAAATCTTTTGTAAGATTATAAATGTCTTTAACTTTTGAGTAATTTAATGCACTATTTTCTGAAAAAAAGTATATAATTTCATAAAAAAAAAATAATTAAAAAAAAAACTTTACTGACCCCAAACTTTTGAACAATGGTGTATAATGTCACTTATATATCATGCATATATCTCTGCATATCACCAATAAATATATATATATATATATTTTTAAATCAGAAGAGTTTCCTTACAAATACTCCTTTCATCTCATTGAACACCACACCCTTGAACACCAAACGACTCGAGGGGTCTGTGGGGGTCTCATGCTCCAGCCTCCAGCCCTCTTGCCTAAAAAAAACCCATCAAATCCTTTTCAAAACCAATTTATGTGCCATGGAAAACATACACTATTTAAGTATGTTTCTGAGTCATGGCCTGTACCAGAAGTCGAGTTCTCTGAGACACGGGAAGAAGACAGCATCCAGATAAACTGACAGAAGGTTCTGGAAGTCTTTGGCATTCTGGGTGGAGAACGGGTACATCGTGTAATCACTCGCTGGTGAGAGAGATTGACACAATCAGAAATACAAATCACACACACGCACTTAAACACAAACACCTGTGAAGGAAGTACCTGTGAAGGCATTCATGAAGGTGGAGAGCGAGCGATTGAGCATCTTAAAGAAGGGGTCTCTACAGGGGAAGCGCTGGGATCCACACAGAACGGTGTGCTCCAGGATGTGAGGAACACCAGTGCTGTCCATCGGCGTGGTACGAAACTGCACACTATAACAACACATGCAGAACACACACTCAAAACAATATGTACATCATCGGGGCATACAATGGGTTTCAAATTAAAATCCTCAGATGTTTCAAAGCATTTGTGTCCATCATACACAGTACCTAAAGAGGTTGTTGGAATCGTCTCGGGCTGCATGCAGATACTGAGCTCCTGTGGCATCATGGGAGAGCTTAACGGCTGTTAGGAACAAATCTGGCACTGCTGTTACCTAGAAAAACACAAACATTTTCAGAAGTGCTGTAAACGTCAGGAGGACTATCGCTGGTGACTTAAATTTTTCCTAGTCTGACTGTTATAGTGTAATAGCTTGGAACACAATTATCCCTATAAAGCCCACCGTATCATATTTGATATATACTAAGGCCTCTAAATGATCAAAACTTGAAAAAAATAAAAAACTAACGGTTGTACACAATCTACTACATGCCTCCTGTTGTCCAATTGATAGTTCATACTTGTTTTAGTTTTTTTTAGCAAGCAATAGGCGTTTAATTTGACTGATTTACATTTAAATATCTTACTAAGACACTTACTAAGTGATATAGAGTGTTATAAAGATTGACAAGCTATAAGAATTTCATCTTACTTTTTGGTCAAAGAAATAAAAGCAACTGCAGCAAACTGCATATTTCTGCCGAGTTTGGGCCTCGGAATAAAATTGTCGTGTTTTTGTCCTCGTTGAGAACAAGCTCCATATTCTCCTTATATCATAACTGAGCCATAAAAGCCTGATGTATTAAATATGATACTCAACAACAAAACCATACACAAACTTTTTTTTTGAAAATTGTGTTTAAAAGTTCAAAAAAATGCATTTTTTTTTCTGAATGTAAGGCTACAGTATTAACTAAATCAAACCACTTGAGGTTGTAAAATGCAGGGAATTTATCTTGGTTATAGAAACCCTCAAACTGCTTCACTGTGGGATGAGAAATAGACACATTATAGGCATTTTCGTGATTTCTTTACCTGTTTAACAGTGAAGCCGTGGATCTTCTGTCCCACTGTGTACTGCAGTGCTCTCTCTCCAGCAGAGCTGCCTCTCGACCTCCATGAGCTGTGGAAACTACAAGCCCCTCATTCATCAGACTTACAGACCTCACTAATCAGCATGACTGAGCTTTCCCCAGAGGATTACAGAATACATCTCAAAACATCCAAAGTCATATCTATAAACATGATGACAATTAATAACAATGACCTGAATGATAAATGAATCCCAATTAAAATACTAACAACAGCCTGAAAAGGATCAAGCATATATCAGACACCGAAGGACTGAAGTTGAATTCAACTGAACTGACAAGCGCAGTATTGCTCACCTCAAATTCTTGAGTTTCGTAATGAATCCCTTGCTGTGACGAAACATTTCTAGATGCTTAAATCTCCTGTCTCTAATAATTACTGTGACTGCCGTACCAATTTAAAAGTTAAAACACATTAAATGTGTGTTGCTGGATTCATGTTTCCGTTATGATTAAAGCTCTGCCCTTCCATGCCCCAGCATGCTGTAAACGGCGCATGCGCACTAGACGCGACCGCAACAGCAAACAACGATGCTTTTCATTGGCTGCACGATAAGAAGAGCGTAGTTGATTGATTAATACCGAGCCACTGCTTGTACATAATACAAGTATGTCCACTTAAAATAAATTTGATCCTATAAAAATATTGTATGGGAAAAAAATACATACTTGTAAAACAAAGGATAAAGAAATGCAGGAGCCAGTTAAAAAAAAAAAATAATAATAATATTTGACCACTTCACCGAACACTTTTTATAATGACCGGCAGGTGTCAGTAGAAACAGAGCTCACTAAATAAACACAAGGGTCAAGTAGTTAGAAATGGAAGCGCCTAAATAAACTTATATACATAAAATATATATATATTCTGGAGGGAGTTTGTCCTTATCAAGAATTACCTTACCGTGGATTATTCCCATATTCCATACAGTCATTGTTACCACTGTAAAATAATATATATTTTTAACATCTTTATTACATGTTGGAAGACAGTCCATTTAATATGTCAAATGTTTTTATATTATTTTATTAGGGCGGATTTGTGATGCATGTAGCATTATCTGATCATTAATAATTTTGAATCTAAAAATGACCATTTATGGTAACAGATTAGGGAACACATATTCCCTAAGAGTTATTAGTGAATAATGTTTCCAAATCTAAAGTGTAACCCAGTTTATGTATCACATATGGAAGACAATGTGCATGTGCTATGTTTTTATATTATTCCATTATTGCAGATTTGTGATGAACTTACCACTTTCTGCAAATTAATAAATTAGAATGTTTATTTGATAGCTTACTGTATGACTTATAACACATTATTTGTTCTTTCTAGAACTGAAATCTACTGACAGTGACAGTCCTATTTAAGTGGGTTTGTTTAAAGTTTCTTTCCCAGTGTTTTTGTGTGAGAGGGTGGGTCCGTAGAACATGTCATTCATCTCACTGATGTCTGTTTTTAGTTCATGTAGAGGGAAAAGTCTATAAAACAATGCCATGAACTTGAAGCACTGAACATTTGTTGTAACATTGAACACAGTGCACCATATTTTTGTCCACACAATGTTCCAGAAGAGTCTGTTTACAGCTTACACAGTCTTTTTTCCTGATACAGGATCCCACTTTAATCTCTAATGTGTAATGTTTCGCACACTGTATAATAAAAAAAAAACCACATTAACAGAGTTTTATAAAAATCATTCATTATTATTGTGGTATAAAATGTATTCACAAAAATAATAAAAATCTTACAATATATTGTTGCTTTACATAGAAATCTGCTTTTAACAAAGAAAATAATAAAAACACAAGCAAAAAGTACCCTTTTTAACTAAAAACAAAAGTCAAATAAAACATTTACATCAGTCCCACAAAAAGATTTGAACAGTTAAAAATGATCGTGGTGTACAGGTTAAATTCAACATAAATGTAATTTTTTTTTTGGCATGAAACAAATGTATGTGATATTGTACACTTCACAACCTTAAAGAAATCTTTGTAAAGTGATAATATTGGAGTGCATTTTAAAATCCCCCTAAAGATACTGCAAATTCCAGTTAGACATTAACAGCTTTCATATTATCCACCCCTGAGTGAACATCCTCGTCTCTGTAACATCTGCAGGGCTTTAAACATCTGGACAACAAATGCTAGAGCTTCATCTGAGCCAACATGATGTCAGTCTGTGCTCGGAAAACCAGTCCTGATGCATTTAAAGAAATATCCTGATGCATTTTTCTAAATCATAAAATGATAGCATACTACACATTAGCAAATCCAGCTCCTCTCTTTAGGTAACAATCATTCAATTACACAATTCAGTCATTCCAGTCCTTCTGAAAAAAATACAGTATTTGATCAACAGATCTTCCAGTTTCATCAAACGCTTCTAAGTCAAACCTGAACTTTAATTGGCCAAAGTGATTGTTGATGAATAGCTCATAATTGACTTTAAGAGAACCATTTTAAGGCACTAATGTTAAATTTATTGGTTAAAAGTACAAGTAATATCAGCTGGATAAAGCAGGTCATTTGTACCTTATTCACTCCTAAATGCTACATATTAGTACGTTTATGAAAGTTTTTTTTATTTTTTATCTGCGAGTGTAATAAACAGCAATAAACACTTATCTCAAAGCTACATGGACACTTAGCTGCTCTGGATATAAACACATTAGCTGCGCAGTAAAGCAGTTTTCCGTGTTAATGGAAAGTGTTAATTAGCGAAATATTATTTTTGATTTTGACATACATATTCACTGCAATTTGCAAAGTCTGCAAATATGTTAACTTACATTCAGTACCAGACTTTCTGCCTTTTCAGTGCCTTTATAGCTATGCTTTAACTTGAGTTGAACAAGTCAAATGTCACCAGCATAGGATAAAAAAATGCTATTACCCATGTTCTGCTGAAACTATATCTTTAGCAAGAAGGTGCAAAATCTGCAACACTGACTCAGCGAATACATAGAAAACCAGCTGTGGCAGGTCTTTGGGATTTGCGTTCAGATGTGTCGCTTCATGTGCAAGGCCAGATGATCAGAACGAGAGAAACACCTGAAAATAAAACAAAAACGATTATGTATAGCTCAAAATCTGTTGGAAACACTGTGTCTGATAATACACACACTCACCTGTCGCAGTGGCTGCATTTGAAGGGTTTGGCTCCGGTGTGTTTTCTGAAGTGCCTGGTCAGTTCATCACTTCGAGCAAAGCACCACTCACAGCCATCCCACGAACACCTGTATGGCTTCTCACCTGCAGGCAGCCAACAAACACACAACCGCACTTACTATTTAGGTCTTAATTAATGTTATATTTCACACATAACATGACACTAATTCATTGGGTTGGCTAAACTGGGGTCTGACAATTAAAAATAATTTTTAATTAAATAGCTTAATAAATAAAATAAAGTAAAATCCCTTAAAAGGTACAATATGTAATTTTTGCCGCTAGAGGGCGCGTATTCAAAACAAACAAAGAAACAAAGGCGTAGTTTGATGACACCATGACTGAGTGTGGAATCATGGGAGTTGTGGTCTTCATCCCCACAGCTGACGCAATCCGATGGGACTAGGGCAGAAATCATGTTCATGGGTGAGCTAATGTATTAAAGATTTATTAACATCGTAGTATGAAGCAGAGTGAGGCGGAAAGCCGTCGAAGTGAAATTAGGCCTGCTGAAGCAATTGCTACACACGGCTCGAAAGCAGCGGCGCTTTTATTATGCCACACTTTAGGGTGCTCCGATTGATCGGCAACTGATCACTATCGGCCGATAATCACGTTGGAATGATTGATCAGCGGTCTCTAAAAAGGCCGATCTCAAGCTGATGACGCTGCCGTGAGAGGTTTGGCACAGCGGCACAGTCAGTCTCTGTTCGGCGCGGGTGAAATAATTATAATGCTGAAGGTGAGGAAGCCTACTCACCTTCATATTTCTTCATTAAATAACTTATAAAGTAATTTGAAAACCTTGTGAGAGACGTAATTTCACAAACTTCGTGAGAGAATCACCGCGTGCGCGCTCTCGCTTTCTCTCTCAAAATACGCAAATGGCTTCAAATCACCACACATTGCGTTTGTCTATAAGTGAGCTGCAAGCTGCACAGTTGACACAGGAATTGTCACTTGCACAGTGTCACATCGTCACTAAAGTTTATACATTTCATTACTTTGTAATTCTTGCCAGCGTTTAACCATTCAGTGCTCGCGCGCTCTCCTGGAGACCGTGCACTCATGCACACTTAGGGCTGGACAATAATTCAATATCAATATGTATCGCGATATAATTCTTTTCAATAACGGTGATATGATTTTTAAACACATTTCCGATATTTCATTGGAGTATCACTATAAATAGTTATAAATGATAAAAAGAAGGCTTTAAAAGATCGATATCGGCAGATACTGCTTTCTGTGGTCGGCCTAAAAAATCCTGATCGGAGCACCCCTACTTTAGCGCTTCCGCTCCTTCCGGTCGTGTGTATGTGGGGTAAAGCAGCGCCGTTTTATCATACTAGATACGTTTGAAAGTTCTGTTATAATGCTACTCTGTGCGGTCGTCACCTGTCTAATAAAACTCACAACATATTAAAGCATCTTTGGTGTTTCCATGTTTTCTACAATGTGTGTATGTAGGATGTTAGACCAGTTTATGTAGTATGTTAGACTAGTTTAAGTGTTTATGTAGTTAATAAAACCTTACTTGTATCACACTTGACGTGTTCATTGTTTGCTCATAACCGGAGTCACTAATCATGCAGATTTACGCTACAAACTTTTGTAGAATTGTACAGTAAGAAAGTTATTTCCCTTAACCAGGAAATTAACGTTCTTAGAATTGACAAGACAGTTGACCCTGAGAGGTCAGCTAAATATCTACAGCGGATCTAAAATATTCATAATTAATCATAACTAGTTATGGTTAATTATTCATATTTCCTGTCATGAGCTGATTCGTTACATATATAACACTGTTCTAGTGGTTTTTGGATATTCTAATAAAAAAATCTTACATATTGCACCTTTAATAGAAAAGCTATTTGTTAACCTGCACATCATGTGACCGTTAACTGATATCAGAGGACCAGGAACATGCAAACGTGTTAAATTATTGAAATATTAATCTCAGGGAATTCTTCAAGTAAGTATTTTAGGTCAAAGGGGTTCGTTTAACTGACAAAAACGTTTGAGAATCCCTGGTGTCGGATTTTTGGGGGATTTAATTCTGTAGGTTTTTGAAACTTCGAATTTAGAAGACATCTAAAAGGCAACATGAAAGCATACTAGTGAGAAAAAGAGATCAAACTTGGGTCACTCGGTACATAATCGCCACGTGCAACATGTTAGAGCACGTTCAAACCCGCAAGCCCACGTCTCCATGGTGTTCTCTGCTGTGATCTGGGTTCCTTTATGATCTTTATTAGTTCTTAGTAGAGTTTGCAAACATTCTTTAGATTGCATGCAAGATGAAGAGTGTGGGAACAGTTAGTAATCTAATATGTTCCTAGAGTGTATGACAGCAACATGAAGAATGAGCATTTCAGGAATGTAGGGAGTCACCAAACTGCATTTACACACACTCTTCAAACATTCGCCTCCAGAGGAGGAGGTCACACAGCCACCTCTGCATGTTAAATTTTCAAACAACAACAAGTGTGATGCAGAGCAGAGCTACATGGGAATGAATGCATACTGTGCATGCACTGAAACACTTTTAACCAATTACACTTTTTAGCATTTGAAGTACACACTTATTGAGTTCATGCATTCCATGTAAAGCCTGACATATGAAATAATAGTATGAAAATAAATTTATGGAAATGTTTACTGAACCTTCAAACAAAAAAAACTTTCAGACTATATATATATATATATATATATATATATATATATATATATATACACACACACACACTATATTTTTGCGCCAAACA
>NW_015507023.1:213288-219596 GCF_001515645.1 Sinocyclocheilus grahami
TATATATATATATATATATATATATATATATATACACACACACATACAGTATATTCTTGAGGTCCAAACTAAAAAAAAAATGGTGCACAGAAACAACAGAGGGCATGTAGTAGATTGTGTACAGCAGGTTTTCAGCAACGCTTTGACTATGTTGATCATTTAGATGTCTCAAAATGTGCAAATTATGATATATTAGGCATTATATATTATATTAAGCATTAAAAATATGATACAGTAGGTTTATGGGGTCAAAAAAGCTAACATTTGAATAAAAACTATAATAGTTTATAAATAATACTAATAACACTGATGCACTGAAACTGTGAATAGGAAACATTTACATTTAGCCTACACATTAGGCAGACGCTTTTATCTGAAGCAACCTAAATTGCATTCAAAGCATGCTGTTATGATTTTGTGAAGGCTTTAAGAGTGGTTTTAAAAATATGCTTTGTAAGGCAGCGTATTGAAGCGACTTTCAACGTGATCCAAATGGGAGAAGTTTTGTTTCCCAAAGCTGAGAACACTGTTGTGGCAACAGTAAATTAAAATACAGGTTGGACTATAGACGCTCACACAGAAACTGCTTACCGGTGTGTGTGCGGTGATGTGCTTTCAGATGAGAGCTCTTGGTGTACACCTTCCTGCAGCCGTTGAAGTAACAGCGATGAGCTCTCCTTCGTCCTTCAGATGACCCCTCACCTTTGATCTCATCCCCTCTCGCCCCTTCTGCATCTTCTTTACCCTCCATGAGAGGGAGTGAGGGCGGCGTCGGGGGGGTGTGTGCGATTACATGCTGCTGCTCAGATACGCTGTGATCCAGTGGGTGTGTGAGCACATCAGCAGATGCAGTGATCTTCTTACAGCTGCCGAATGGCAAATGGGAAGCCGTAGCGATCCCGTCCTGCTTGGGGATGGAAGCTTCCGGCAGGGACGAGTTCGGTTCAGTCCCACAGCAGCGTAGAAACTGATTCCAAAGATTGTCAGACTCGCATACTGATCTCAGATCAGCTGCAGAGACGTAAGGCTCATTCTGCAGATAGCGCTCAAGCTCCAGACAAGTCTATAAGAGAGAATCAAGCGCAATCAAACACCAACCAGAATACTTTGCAAGTAGGAAAAATTCTAAGATGAAATTGAAAACTCTAAAATGAAATTCTTTCTTCTGTGGAACACTAAATGTGAGGTTTAGCACAATATCAGTGGTGCTCTTTCCTAAACGATTAAAGTAAATGGAAATGAACTCTGTTGCGCTCCAATAATGATATAAAGGTAACATAAAAGTAGTCTTCTGTGGAACACTAAATGTGAGGTTTAGCACAATATCAGTGGTGCTCTTTCCTAAACGATTAAAGTAAATGGAAATGGACTCTGTTGCGCTCCAATAATGATATAAAGGTAACATAAAAGTAGTCTGTACTCAGATATCACTGAATAATGCTTTGCATTTCTATATGTTCCTCACATGATACTTTATGGTGATTTTTGGTGCTGTACATTGTTTTGGAAAAGAGCAGCTCAGAGATTCAGTGTGGCACAGAAGAAAATATATAAGTTTTGAAATGACATTAGCGTGTGTAAATGATGACAGAATTATTATTTTTGTAAATTCATATTTAAAATATAACAGAAAAGCCTACGGCGGATTCTTTTGTGACACCTTATGCCATATAATGTCACATTTTTCTAACCATGACTTTAAGCAATATGTCTACACGTAAAATGAGTAAAACATTTTTTTTAAATAAATAAATAAACAATAGATAAATAAATGAGCAACCCAGCCTACCTGGAGATATTAGTAAAAAAAAAAAAAAACGCTTAAGACTAGGGTGAAAATTTACTATGCTAAAAAATGAGCATCATATGAATAGGCTAAATAACATTTAGAAATATATTCAAATAGAAAAGTGCTATTTGAAATTGTAATATTGCACAAAATTACTATTTTTAACTGTAGTTTTGATTTTTTTAAAATACAGCCTTGGTGAGAATAAGAGACCTATATCTATAGGTATATAGATCATATATATATATATATATATATATATATATATATATATATATATATATAGATCAAAGTATTTGATGAATAAAGCTGGTGGTTTATATTACCTGTTGCCAGTACTCCTCTAGAGATGGTAATGCGGACAGGTATCCCGTGTCAAGGACACTCTGTAGCTCCTGGAAAATACTACACATGGGAATAACATCCATATTCCTCCCACACTCCCAGATCTGTCAAACCCAGCTGGAAATCCTGGAGAAGGCGCTTTCCCGCTGGAGGTAAGGCAACAGTTTGTTTGTCTCTAGCGGACGCTCGGCTGCACAGAAGCGAATGCAAACTTCCAATTTCAAAACAAGCGAAACGCATTGAGTGACGTCACCAGCGGACAAATCAGAAGCGACCGGCTAGTGCCCCGCCCACCGTCTCAACTCCACCCAATGGGTGAGTCCGTCTGCAGATCTAGTTGAGGATTGGTCATCGGTATGTCTCTCTGTGTGATGATTGGTGGGTTGTAGTTGGCGCTATTTCTGGGGAGGTATATAAACATACCCCCTTCTTTGCAAATGAGGAAGTTGTGGTACTTGTACATATGTTTACGAGCATAGATGGCTGACTGTACTCTTCGGTAACTCTCTCTCTCTCTCTCTCTCTCTATATATATATATACATACAGTATCCACCTTTTTCTTCAACGCGGAAGTAAGCCTATGGGTGAGACTTCCGGTTCATTAGCCGCTACAGGTAAATAACGAGGAGAATAACAACGTGCAGTAAACGGTAAAACTGTTTGCACTACAAACCAGTGTGTTCATAATTTCAGATAATACATTAAAATAATATGATAAGACACACCAACTTTCGATATCAAGCAGCAAAACGAACTGTTTTGTTCAGCTAAAAATAGCTGGACGGAGTGGACGCAGATGAGACCGGAAGCCAGACCCATAGAATTTACAAATGGCCACGCCCATTTTTACGACAAGAACAAGGTGGATAGCCTACAATGTAAAAAATACATCCGTAAAATAGCATAAAAAGTACTTGCAGCTCATTACAACAAGTATGACTTTGTTAGCATGCAACATAATGCATAATGAAAGTGAGAGGAAGAGCTATTCACAGATAACCTTACCCACAAATGAGCTGGGTAACTGAGACACTAATTCCAATGATTCTCGTTGAGTCTTGTGAACTGGATCAGTCTGATTCATGAACAAATCACCGAGACTAGGTGAAGTGGTTCCCTGAAAGGATATGACTCAATACAACTCAAATTTGAAATAGGCCTGCAGGGTGACATACACTGCATTACTTCATGCAGTATAATGCGATACTGTAATATTGCCTCGAAGTGTAATGTTCAGTTACTGTTCATCATCAGAGCAACAGTGGGAAACTAAACAATAATCAGTAGCTAACAAGTGAATAAATACATGGAGGGCATTTGAGGTAAATCAGATCTGAATCAATTTGTGATGTCTGTGTGTGTTATTGTGCTTTCCACACCCATAAAAGCCTTGGATCAGAAATACTGAGGTAAGGATTACTGAAAGTAAATACCTGGAAGCATGAACACATAACTCTGTTATCCTGAGACCCATACATTTTTTACCTCTTAAAACCACTGTGACATGTCAGTCTGTGCTTACAATCATAACTTTCCCCCCTTTATCAAGACTGTGTGAATGGATAATGCACACATACACATGCACAAACATGCACGTACACACAGACAGGGGAGTGTGTACAGTGGTGGTGACTCATATTTTCTGTGATTACACTCATACTGTTTGTATTCAGGCTAGCACACATGCTCTCATTCATTCCGTCAAAGGTAATATTTTGCAACATACTGGAAATCACAGAGATTATTTTCATGGTATTCATGACTACACATAGTAACAGACATCCACACAAACACAAATAAGTAGATGCCCACAAATGAACAATAAAAACAAATAAACAGAATAAAATGAAAAATTATACAGTCATAAATGAAACATGGACAAAAAATTATTATAATTTAAACCCAATAACCAGCAAGCCTAAGCATAAAATGTCAAAAGTAATCACACAAATTGCACTACACAAACCCACAAAAAAAATTAAGTGTGATTTTGAGTACTACAAAGTTGTTTTGGCAGATTGTAATTTGAAAAGGAAGTAAAAATAGATCATGTTGGAAGTGGCGCAGAAAATGTGTGAAGAACAAGCTGTGTGATGCTAAATGTTCACAATCTATTTGTAATAATTTTACAAGCAATCCATTTCACTGAATCAATTCAAAACAAGATTCATTTGTGGCATCACACACAAATGTTCAAATCTCCAGATGTGGTATTTTTTATACATTACAATGTTAATAACATAATATTCCTTTTTTTTGTTATATGGTACATAAAAATAATCAGTTTTCTTATTTAGTTTAATTTTTACTGTATTTATTGCATCAAACATTTTTTTAAATCTGTCAGTGCTTATTTGGTTAAACTGACTGGTCCTTCTAAGCCATTTCAGAGCAAATACACAAATATTGATCATGTGACTCAGTAAAACACACACACATCATTCAACATTCAAACGCCTGTAGGCTGAATCTCAAACACAAACACATTTGTTAACAAGAAGTCACCTCTGGGAAATTTTTATTGTGTTAGTGTGCCATTTTCCCATGATCCCTCATATTGAGCCTGATAAAAGTCATTACTAATGAGATGGAACTTAATTGAAGTAAAAAAAAAAAGATGTACAAGACATCACAGGTTTGAATACTCAGCAGGGTGTGTGACTAAATGTGAGAGCATATTGTTATAAACTAGTGAGACTCTCACACGTGTGATTGAGAAATGTTCTTTATAAGGGATTGACATTGCAAAATTGATGACAATATGAATTTTGCATCATTATTGTATCTCGTTGTGTGGGCCTCGCATTGTGTTTGTTTTGTGATTTGGTTCTTTGTGGTTGTGTGGATGTCTGTGAAAGGAACTACAAAAATACCTTGAATGTGTGTATGTGCGTGTGTCTGCTCTGTTCCAGCTTGCTAACGTTATTATGTAATAATGTTTCAGCAAGTATAGAGCTGGGTAATAACTGATTACATGTAATCTGGATTACGTAATCAGATTCCAAAAATGAACTACTTGTAATTCGATTTAAATTCATTAGATAGCAGCTCTCAGTAATATGTGTCGGGTCCCCGCTATGATAGTAGCAACATTCACAAATGTTCACAGAACAAGCGGGAACCCAGTGTGCCTGTAGCTTTCTCTACTTCTGTTTTATCACATGATAGAAAGTCTAAGGCCTTCTCATGCCGTACGGCTGACCCATCTAATCTGCGGCCTATTATGCATCGAACTAAGATTTCTGTAGAGACAAAAAGTAACGCCGTCAAGTTAGCATTTCTAAACATTCGCTCACTAAAAAAGAAATACTTTGTGATCAATTAATTAATAACCACAAACAACCTGAATTTTATGTTTCTAAACAAAACATGGCTAGAAGGCAGCTGCAGTGCAACGGTCCTCAATGAAACAGCCCCTCCTAACTTTACTTTCATGAGTGTTTCTGTTTTATCACATGATAGAAAGTCTAAGGCCTTCTCATGCCGTACGGCTGACCCATCTAATCTGCGGCCTATTATGCATCGAACTAAGATTTCTGTAGAGACAAAAAGTAACGCCGTCAAGTTAGCATTTCTAAACATTCGCTCAATAAAAAAGAAATACTTTGTGATCAATTAATTAATAACCACAAACAACCTGAATTTTATGTTTCTAAACAAAACATGGCTAGAAGACAGCTGCAGTGCAACGGTCCTCAATGAAACAGCCCCTCCTAACTTTACTTTCATGAGTGTCTGCAGGACTGTTAGGAGAGGTGGAGGTGTAGCTGCTCTGTTTAAAGATGTATATCAATGCAAGCACGTGTTATTTGGTCAGTACTTGTCTTTTGAATATTTAGGGATTGTGCTGAAAGGTGCTCCACGCATTCTGTTTATCATTATTTACAGGCCTCCAAAATACTCTCCAGCCTTTGTTGAAGAGTTCACAGAACTGTTATCAATGATTTCCTCAGAGTTTGACTGTTGACTGTTTTGCTATTGCAGGGGATTTTAATATTCACATAATAATGCAGAAATCTAAACTACACAAAAAAATTATATATATATATATATATATATATATATATATATATATATATATTTACTGTATATATGTGTATATTTAAACACGTTTGACCTGATCCAGCATGTGCATGGACCCACACACAATCGTGGACATACTCTAGATTTAAT
>NW_015507023.1:219636-222136 GCF_001515645.1 Sinocyclocheilus grahami
TCTCTGCTACCACTGAATCTAGATCTGTCTCTGTCAGAAAGAGATGCAATAATGAGAACACTAGTGTGCTATTTATGAAGGCTATATCTTTAACACCAAGCATTTCTGCAGACTCTGTTGATCTTCTCCTTGATTCCTTTAACTCAAAAGTTAAGAATGTTATTGATGATTCCTGTAAAACTCAATAAGAAGACTGGCAGAAAAAAATCATCTTGTAGAAAATCAACAGCAGTACACATTATGAAAAGACAATGCAGAAAAGCTGAGCGGATGTGGCGGAAGACGAAACTTGAAATTCACTATAGCATCTATAAAGACAGCCTTCGTGCTTTCAATGTGGAACTAGCCACAGCTAGACAGACCTTAGTTTCAGTAGTCATGACTCATGTCAAAGCAGTATACATTGCAGTATACAATAACATTGCAAGAATGAGATGTTTTGTTTCCAGTCAAGACTTGGAGAAACTTGTTCATGCCTTTATCACCAGCAGGGTGGACTATTGTAATGGTCTCCTCACCGGCCTTCGCAAGAAGACCATTAGACAGCTGCAGCTCATCCAGAACGCTGCTGCCAGAATTCTGACTAGAACCAGAAAATCTGAGCATATTACACCAGTCCTCAGGTCCTTACACTGGCTTCCAGTTATATTTAGGATTGATTTTACAGTACTTTTACTCGTTTATAAATCACTCAATGGCCTAGGACCTAAATACATTGCAGATATGCTCACTGAATATAAACCTAACAGACCACTCAGATCATTAGGATCGAGTCAGTTAGAAATACCAAGGGTTCACACAAAACATGTGAAGTCTGCTTTTAGCTATTTTGCCGCGCGTAGTTGGAATCAGCTTCCAGAAGAGATCAGATGTGCTAAAACATTAGTCACATTTAAATGCAGACTCAAAACTCATCTGTTTAGCTGTGCATTTATTGAATGAGCACTGTGCTACGTACGAACTGATTGCACTGTATTTTATGTATAATCATTTTCTATTTTTAACTGTTTTAAATTCATTTCATATAAATTTTTTAAATTATTTTCAAAGTTTTTAAATTCCTTGTTTTATTGTTGTGATTATGTTTTTATGATTATTTTACTTTCTTTTATATAAAGCACTTTGAATTACCATTGTGTATATAAATGTGCTAAATAAAGTTGCCTTGCCTTGCATTTTAAAATACTCGTAATCAGACTATAGTCACTTTTATATGGATTACATGATTACATATTATTTACACAATACAAATATTTTATTCTGAATTTATTGATTCTTCCTTATTCCTCTTTTTCATCTTTTAAATTTTCCTTTCTAAAACCGCTTGTATACACTCAGAAAGTCTTCCAGTTTCGTGCACATTTACACAAAGACTAGTCACTTGTCAGGTGGCTACACAGCAACTTGACTTAATGTTTAATGCACGTCCTATTGTTGATAACAATAAATGGAATATGTTTTCTTACTCGTCGTATTTTTATATAACTATGGTACAAGATTATCTAAATCAATGTGATAAACGAGATAGGTCAAAAGTAATCTAAAAGTAGTCTGATTCTATTACCTAAAATGTGTAATGGATTATGTTACTAACTACATTTTTTGTCATGTAATTTGGAAGCAGTTACGGATTACAATTTGTATAAGTAATCTATCCAGCTTTGCCTGGGACGTGTTAAATCTTGTTGTGTCATATCATACTGTACATTTTCCTTTCAAAGACTCATTTTATTTTAATTTAAGTAACACTGCATTTAAGATTAAACACCACACTGCATTTAACACAGGTGAAAACAAGGCTGCGAAAGATGTAAAGATGTCTTCATGATGTAGTTTGATGAAGTAGGCTAATTTTTCACAACTCAGAACTTTCAAAACTGTGTTATGAAGTTTTTGTCTACTGAAAGTATTTATCAGAAAGGTGTTTTGTCAGCTGAACAATCAGCTGCTGTTAAACAACAGTAGGCTACAATCCATTAAACGCACTGTACTTCTATCCCTCACAGCCTTGTTTTCATTCATTACAAAATTAAATATGGCGCTACCCTGACTAGTCTATATAACAAGGCAATTAGTATAGAAGTTGTCAGCGCTGCAATGCATAACCTAAATTGTTTACTTATTTTTATATCTTTAGATCTTTCATGATGATATGCTTTGATGTTCTGTCGTCTGATTCAAACACTGCCATTGTAAAAGAGACTTGTTTTATTTTCTTAGGAACGCTAAAGCGTTACCAAGAATCCCATCGACCCACATGCTACTGGCATGACAATGTTCTCTGTTAACCTTCTGAATTTCCTAGAATACGTGCAACACTTTGCACAATTAACTTGTGCCAACTCGCCTGCGGCAATGGGATACACTGGTGCTGATAGGTGCACTGAATACTACACTACAGCAGATATAACAGGACTCACTGTCCCACACCCTCAGAGTCTGAAAAACTGTTGGGATAGGTCATGAAGATGGGTTCCTCAAACATTATATCTATTTATGC
>NW_015507023.1:224636-234912 GCF_001515645.1 Sinocyclocheilus grahami
TTATCTCCTAAAAAAACGATTTACTTGGATGCATCGCCTTAATGAATTTTCACTTATTAACCTATAAAAAAGAATTACACTTTATATGGTCTCTGCGACAACATAGTGCTTGATATTCACGTTTAAGTGAAAGTTAAATGTAATTTTTTTTAGCAAACACTAAAACTGGCAGTTAACACACCTAAAATAAAGAATATAAGATTGATTTGAAAGGAAATGCTGAAATACCCAACCTCTCATGTCCTCCACAACACTGCAGTCTCATTGGCTGATCAGTGACAGACTGTCAAATCACAGCATTGCCACATCTCAGCACTGTATAAAAGTGCCTTACTCTAGTAGTTTACACACACACACCAGCTGCAACTGAGAACTGGAGGAGCCCAGACACAAAAACACTACTGCAGTATCAGGAAGAAACAGGTATGTTGTTGACAGAGTCATTTGAAATTGTTTTACTTTTTTTTTTTTTGTACTTTCAGAAATTAGGCTCTGATGGCTGTAGTTTTTCAATAATTGTATTGCAAGTTCCACAGACCACGCTTAATAATGATAACTCTAATAATGATAATGACTGCTTCAACCTTTACAACTAAACATCTGTTTACTACTACAGAATATTCAGCATATAACCAATTTTTCATAACACAAGCATCAATGTCTCCTTTAGGATACGGAAGGCAGAAACTGAGAAAAACCAGAGGAAAGAAACATTCATCAGTAAACTGTAAACTTTACAGCCTACTTTATGAAAAATACTATATAATATATATTAAGTGAACAAATCTTTTAAACAAATCTTACAGTAAAAAAAACAGTCCAACGTGCTATTTTACAGACTTTCTATATTCCGAGAAGAAGAAAAAAAAGTTTAAAGTAGGGGTGTTAAAAATGCTGGAATTAATGAATCTGACAATGAAAATTCATGTGTTTATAAGAAAAAAACCTATTATAGTTATAATATTCAAAGTGCTGCAGAGGCAATCTCAGATTACATGCTCACTTTCACGACAGATGTGGAACAGTGAAGCATGCATTTAAAAGACCTCAGACAATGGCTTATTAATTGCCGTTTTCTTTCTTTAGAATAATTCTTTTAGAATTTTAAATGAATAATTTTCATTTAATGGGAATTTTAAAGTAAGAAAAACTATGCAGTTCGCAGTGGGCTTCCATGAACAATGCCAATCTTGGCCAAATTTCAGAAATGTCATCGGAGCAGATATTTACACCCCTTAAATGCAGCATATTAACAGGATGTTTGTGTTTGAATTAATATGTTTGAATGTACTTTGTGAATTTCTAATAATTTAATCAACAAATGTTTCTCTCTCTAATGGCATAACAGCTTTCCATCTTCAAAAGACTGAAAATGGGAAATGATAACTCGGGTGAAAATAGGGAGCGTAGGAGAGCTGAAACAGCTGAGGCGGAAAAGGGGAGAATGCAGGACGAATTTAGAAGAATGCAACATGAAGCAGAATTACAGCGTGCGAGACAGGAGCAAAAAGCAGTGGAGGAACGATGCACAATCCAAGCAGAAAAACAAGCACTCCAGGAACAATACCAAAGAGTTGAAAATGAAAGAAATATACAGAGAATGAGAGAAGAAGAGAAGATACGAATCTACAAAGAGAACAGATTTAAAGAGGAAGAAGAAAGGAAAAGAATTCACATAGAGAAGCAAAATGCACAACATTAAAACAAGACAGTTAGTTAAACTGTTTCTATGGTTTATTAACAGAGATATTTTCATCATACAGAAAGATAGGTGCACATCACCTAAAACATTGTGAAGATTTTTCTTCTTCCATACGTCTACTGTAAAGCACTCGGTAAACGTTTTGTTTTAAAAGATGCCATCAAAATAAAGTTCTACATCTTATTTTCACCACCACAGAAGAGTATGCTTTTTTTTTTACTTACGTTTTGAATTTTATTTGACAGGTATGAGAAATTATCAACAGATCTGTTAGGAATTGAACCTGACATACACTTAAAATCATAAAAGACAACAGTTTATTATTTGGCAAATGCAATTTACTTGCTGCTGATCAATAAAATCCATTTCAGTTTTTCTTTTCCACAGCCTCTTATTATACTGAAAAGCACTGGAAGTATAGTGTGCACTGCTAAGCACTTGGTTGAAATAGTATCTAGCTCTGAAAATGATTGTGGCTTGTGAAGTACAAAAAATATATATAATATATATATATATATATAATAATAAAAAATAAATAAAAAGACACGTGTGCAAACGCATATGCATAGCGTTTCTGCAAAACATACAGTGTTTGTTAATGTATGAAGAAACTATACATTTTTCATTTTTCAACTCAAAGTTTCAATGTCATTTTTCAATGTCTCTCCTACTGAAGCCAAAAGGATATAGAATATAAAGTATGTCTAAAATTTGGTTCACATGCAGCGCAAGAGCCACTGAATCAGGGGCATCGCTAAACCCTTTTTACTGGGGTACGAGCCTCAGTGACATACAGTTACATTTCTTGTCTGACAATGGAGATTACGTTGTCATTTACCCTAATAATATTTCAGGCATCAAAAATGCCTTTTCTGTCTACTCTTTAGAATCAGATCTAGTGATGCCAGATTTGCAAATGAATCACTATTGATCTAATAGGCAGTGGTGCAATGGATCACAAAACTTGTACCATATTACAGTTTTTGAGTAATGGATTGGTTTTTCAAATCAGAAAAAAGACGAATAAAAATCCTCTTTAAAAACATAAAAAATCTCAACTGATCCCAAACTTTTGAAAGGTTGTGTATATTTTAAAATGTAATTTATTCCTGGGATTCAAAGCTGAAGGACACATTAAATTGATCAAAAGTGACAGTAAAGACATTTATAATGTTACAAATGATTTCTATTTCAAATAAATGCTGTTCTTTTGAACTTTTCTATATCAAAGAATCCTGAAAAAATCTATCATGGTTTCCACAAAAATATTAAACAACACAACTCTTGGTAACACTTTATTTTATGGTGTTTTACGGCTTTATTTTTCAGTTACAGATGTTACATGTACTTACTATAGTAGTAATAACAATAAATTATGCATAATTACATGCAACTAACCCTAAACCAAACCTGCATCCTAACCCTAACCATATATAGTAAGTACATGTAGTTAATTAATATTACTCAGTACTTAAAGGTATAATCACACTGCAACAAGAACACCGTAAAATAAAATGTAACCCAACTGCTCAGTTATTCCAAACTTCTGATTGGCAATGCAAATGTATTAATAAATGTAATAATAATAATGTAATAATATTAATTTAATAATAAAAACAACACTTGACCCTTGAAGATTTGCACTCTTTATTTTATTTATATTCCAACTACTTGTTTTCTTTTTATTTAAAAAAAGAAGACCCTCTAACACCAGCATTCATATTCTTTTTATATTCTAGTCTATTCTACTTGTTTGCTTTTTATTTATTATTAAAAAAAAACTTGCTACATGTACTGCGTTAGACTAACCAAGACTTGTCATAGTATTTACATATTATTGCTCTTTTGTTGGTTTTGATTGCTTATATTGTCCTCATTCGTAAGTCGCTTTGGATGAAAGCGTCTGCTATATGACTAAAAGTAAATGTGTGTGTATATATAATAAAAAGTTTTTCACTTTTTATCCATTTAACACATCCTTGCTGAATAAAATAATTCATTTATTTAAAAAAAGAAGAAAAAAAATTATGACCCAAACATTTGAATAGTAGTGTATATAAAATTTATATTTTCAATAAACGCTGTTCTTTTTAACTTTTTTGTTCATCAAAGAATCCTGAAAAAAAGTATCTCAGGCTCAAAAAAATATTAAGTTGATCCCAAAACTTTTTTTTTTTTTGATGGCCTGAAGACAGAAATGATCTGAATGCAGACTGGGAATGCAAAGAATCAGTAAAATTACATTCAAGAAACAAGGAAGCAAAAGCACCACAGACACAGCGATAGAGGATCTAAATACAAATAATCGCTGACAAGACTTTCAGGAAAAAGTAAGCAAAACGTAGACATTGTTACATTGACACATGGGCACAAGAATGAAAGTTTAAAGATGTCACGAACTGCTACTTTTTATAGTACTCTCTGAGGTTCACTTATAATGTTAGTTTGATTTTTTTTTTTAAATCACATTTTAGAACTAATAGGCTATTTTCTGTCCTGTTTTTGAGCCTCTGTCTGTTTTTATTGGCAGGGCACATTCAAGACTCACAAGTAAATGCCCACTGCTATGATTGGTTAACAGTTTTCGATTAAATAGCAGATGGGCGCTGCTGTGACATACTCTAAAATCAATATGGGTAATTTGGGTTAAAAATGTATAAATACTAAATAAAATAAAAAATAAAACAAATCTAAATATCAGGTCAGGTTGGGAAATGGAGACTGTGAGCTCCGATGTGTTTCTCACCTCCGCGTCTTTGTGCAGGCGCACAGCACAGCATGATTGGCACAAGCACATCACAGAACTGGCTATCTCAGATAGAAAGTGAAGATGAAACTGAACAATATCAGTCCATCACAACATCATAAGTCATTTAAGACATATATCTGAAAAATATGTTGCATGATTAAGTAGCTGTTGTTTTGACCTACTAAAAAAACCCTAATCAGCCAGATATTGTTTTGTGATGCAAATGCTGAAAAGGATGAATGATCAACGTGTAACTTTTAAGTAAAGTAGAAGTGGTGCTCTAAACTTACTGATAAACAAAATGAAGTACAGAAAGTACAGTTGTTATAAGTTCAATTTATGTATAAATCTGGCAATAAATATTACAATTATTTTTACACTGCAGGTGTTTTTTTTTTAAAGAAAACAAATACAGGCCTACAACATTAATCTGTAGTATGGAGATTTAAAAGTTAAATAAAGCTAATTAAAAGTTTGACCAGATCAGATATTGCTCCATTTGAACTTGACTAAGCATCTAGTATCCACACTCCAGTGGTTCAAGTCTTACCTCTCAGATAGGTCCTTCAAGGTATCTTGGAGGGGTGAGGTGTCCAAGTCTCAATATACATAAATATATATATATATATATATATTCATAGATAGATAGATAGATTTTTTTAATGGTCTGAATGCTGATTGGGAATGTTAAGAATCAAAAGCAAAAGTACCCACAGACACAGAGCAAGTGGATCTAAATATAAAGAATCTGCCATGACTTTCAGGAAAAATGAAGCAAAACTTGGATACTGTTACACTGACACATGAGCTTAATAGGATACCAGCAATCAGCAAACATACAGGGATTTAAGAAAAAGATTTACACAGAAGCTGAAGGGGACTTTGCTCAAAAGCACATCAATATCAGTCCATCACAACATCACCAGTCCTTCAAGACATATAATAATAATAAAAAAAAACCTTAATCAGCCAGATCTTGTTTTGTGATGTAAATGCTAAAGGATGAATGACCAGCGTGTGCCTTTTAAGTAAAGTAAAAGTGGTGCTCTAAACTTACTGATAAACAAAATGAAGTACAGAAATGGTTGATATAAGTTCAATGGATGTAACCAAAAATCTTGCAATAAACAGTTAAAATAATTTTTTACACTACAGGTTTTTATTTATTTATTTATTAAGGCAAACAAATACAGGCATACAATTCCATTAATCTGTAGTATAGAGATTTAAAAGTTAACAAAAAATTAAAGCTGACCAGATCAGATATTGCTCCATTTAAAATTGACTATTTTTTTTAGTTGTTTTGTGAAATTATATAGCTGTGACTGAAATACAAAACATTTTGTTTCAGTTTGTACATAAAGCTCTTTGTACATGGAAAGACCTAGAAACCTTAGTTTACATTTACATTTACATATTATTGGTTTCCCGTCAGAGTACACACATCACTTTTAGGTCACGTCTACATAATTTTATTTTCTATTTAAGAGTCACTTGTCCAATCACACTGTTTTAAGGTGTGGCCTTAATTCTATAAAACCCCCAGCACTCAGTTCACAATGATCAAGGTCTGAAACTTAGACTGAAAAGGACAAGACGGTACATACAAAAAGGTATGTACTATTAAATTATGTTATCTCTGAAATGCTATACTGGGGCATAAGTGCAATAACGTCTCCCTTACATAGCATGCTCTAGTAATTGCTCAATAATTTCTCTATAGACTGCATCATTTTATTGATTTATTATTATTTTTTCAGGCATTTATACAGGTGGAAAAAAAATCCATCCAAGTTCAGGTATTTTTTTTTCTTCTGAAAACAAGCAACTTTTTTCTTTTTGTTAATTGAAGGTTAATCTTGAACACTTTTCACCATGCCCTCAACAATTATATTTACTACTGTTAAAATGCCCTTTATGTATAGCTTTTATCGTCTTACACTTAGCCTGATCTTTATACTTTAAATACTTTAAAATGCTTATTTTGTCAACTTTTAGAAAGATGTCGGACTCGGAGACCATTGAACTGGCTTGTCTTGGCCGCCCTTTTCAATTAGGAATGCTTTATGACTGCCGAAGAGATTGCCTCATTCCAGGTAAAAAACATTTCCAAGATTTCAATTAGCTTAAATTATATGTATAACTAAACATGACATGCCGTGCCAATGTTACTGATTCTTCTGTCATGACAAAATAAACAAAAACTACACAAAAGTCAAAGTTTAGGCATTTAGATCAATAGTTAAATAGATCAATAGTTTTCGATTATAAAACTATTAGTTTCTGATGCAAAATAATCATATTACAAGGACCATCTGTGACCCTGGACCACAAAACCAGTCATAAGTCGCTGGGGTATATTTGTAGCAATAGCCAAAAATACATTGTATGGGTCAAACTTATTGATATTTCTTTTATGCCAAAACTCATTAGGATATTAAGTAAAGATCATGTTCCATGAAGATATTTAGTAAATTTCCTAATGTAAATATATCAAAACTTAATTTTTGATTAGTAATATGCATTGCTAAGAACTTCATTTGGACAACTTTAAAAGCGATTTTCTCAATATTTCGATTTTTTTTGCACCCTCAGATTCCAGATTTTCAAATAGTTGTATCTCTGCCAAATATTGTCCAAACTATACATCAATGGAAAGCTTATTTATTCAGCTTTCAGATGATGTATAAATCTCAATTTCGAAAAATTGACCCTTATGACTGGTTTTGTGGTCCAAGGTCACATTTATATTAGTTTTGCATTTTATATATATTTAATTAATTTTGTTAATATTATGACAATATATTATTATTATTACTTGAAATATTACCATGATCATATTATAATATTCACTGGTACACTGGGATAAATGTCCAGAACACTACGGGATCTGGGTAACGGTGCATTCACATGGGACGTCAGCATTAACGCTTCTCATTTACTCTGAATGAGTAATGTCATGTGTTGCTGAAATTAATTGTGGATCCTTTGCTTCACGGCATTGGCATTGCTTGCAGCAGAAGTTGAACAATTTTCAACTTTTCAAGCACCAACACAGGTGTCAGCCAATCAGATCGCCTTATGCAAATACCCTAGCGCAGATGCTAGCCAATTGCATTCATGCAACACCAGAAAATTAATGTGATTGGCTGTTGTCACTATGAAGGCTGCATCAGCACCAAGCTTCAGACTCGCCCTCCATCAAGCATTGATGCTGATGCCCCGTGTGAATGTACCGTAACTGAAGTGGCTGCTATATGCTTGCTAGGAATTATTTATTTATGTTATCCTGCATCGCGGACTCGCTCTTTCGTTTCATACAAACGCAGCTGCTGCCATTTTGTGATGCTTGTTTTGTACACTGTGACTGATTACAATATAACTAACAAACTGATAAGATCTTAAAAGAGTTTCATCCTTAATCAATTTTTTTTTATCGCAATAATTATTTATGTGGTGAAATGCCGTGAAATAAGTGGTATGACTGTACAGTGTCCCAAATGTTGGTCTAGTTTGAACTTGCTGCTTGCTAGCAACTGCTTTCTTCACTTTGCTTTCAAATATTTAATTTATACAACAGTTCTTGGTCCCACTTTATATTAGGTGGCCTTAATTACTATGTAAATTAATCATTTGATACAATGCACTTATTGTGTACATACATGTTTTTACATTGTACTTATATTTGAAAAATACTTGCATGTAATTACATCTGTAATTAATTTCTTTAATACATTTATAATTACACTGTTGACCCATCCCTTACACATTAACCCACCCTTAAACCTACCCATACCACCAAACCTGTCCCTAACCTTACCTGTATCCCACCTCACTAGAAGCAAAAGTGTTTTGCAATACAATATGAACACAATAAGTACATTGTACTTATTTTTTGATGTATGTACATAGTAGTTAAGGCCACCTAATACAACGTGTGACCCAGTTCTTTCTGGTCCTTGAATCTGATTGGCTGAGAGGTCTTTCAAAGCATGAGATATTCACCCAATATCACCACGGGAGCCACTTCACCATTTGTTTCCTCCGCTTGCAGCACTTCAGCATTTCTCACAGTGAGTGTCATGGCGGATGCCCAAAATCCAATAAAATCTTACAAATAATACTGTTGCTGTTTCACAGAAAGTACTTTTAAAAGTTTTTTTTAGGCGAGAATGTAGTTCTTTAGACTTCAAATATGTGGTTTGTTAATAAACATAACACCTATTTGAAAATTTGTTTCAACGTTTTCGGAGATGTGAACTCCAGGGCGTCAGCGCTCATGAAGCCGCCGAGAGCAGCCTTACCTCTGCCAGCTCTTCTGGAATTTGCCGCTGGCTCTGATGTTTCTATAGTGGTTAAACGTGAGATAAAATTTGATTTGGGTAAATCTAATGGGTGATCGTTCATCATTAATCTATTTGTTCAAGAGCAAATAGTTTTGGCTGAGGGCAAAGCATTTTAACTATATATATATATATATATATACAGTGGGTACGGAAAGTATACTTTAAGTTTTTGTACTTTTGACTGAATTGCTTAGAAACTTTATAATGGCTGTTGTTGTTTATTAAATATTATGGCTCAATAAATGATATTTTATGTAAATAGTAGAGCCCGACCAATATATAGTTTTGCCGATATTATCGACCGATATGAGCCTGTCACCGATATATTGGTATTGGCAAATATGCCGCCGATATGAAATTTTTTTTACAGAACATATAACGCAGATAAAATGCTTGAAATGGTGTAATTACTTAGTTTGTCCAGCAGAGCACGCTCCATTGTTTGCTACTGGCGACCTGGATGAAACGCTTTAAAGCTTAGGTCTATGGAAAACCACTGAAACTTTGAACGGCCATATTTCCGTAACGGACGCGGCGAATCCGCACCAAATTTGGGGGATCCCTTCAGCTCGAATCAAGTGTACGTCTAGAGGCCCGCTTTCGAATGAGACCACCCATGTGTCGATAGCCCCCGGGGTTCGGGAGTTATGGGTGGTTAAAAGGGGTCATATGATGCAATTTCAATTTTTCCTTTCTCTTTGGAGTGTTACAAGCTCTTGGTGCATAAAGAAGATCTGTAAAGTTGCAAAGACTAAAGTCTCAAATCCAAAGAGATATTCTTTATAAAAGTTAAGAGTCAGCCACACCTACCTAAAACGGCTCGTTCTCACATGCCCCCACATATCTACGTCACGATGTGGGAAGGTACCTCACGCTAGCCCCTGGCCTCTGCTCACTGTAGGCCGCGGTGTGTGACGCTGTTTCGTTGTGTAAGCGAAACTACTTTGTTTGGCTTTCTAAAAATGGACACGACTAGAAATCAGTGATCAAGTTGTATTTATAACACTGTTCCAGAGCACTTCAACCCAAATATTCAGATATGTGCAGCACATTTTATGGAGGACTGTTTACTGATCCTTGGAGGGGTGTGGTTAAGGATATCTCAATACTATGGGTGCTAACAAAATAAATACGCAATGGGTGCTAACAAAATGAATACTGTACATTTTGATTCCATGTGGACTTTAAGCTTTTGTACTTTTGACTGAATTGCTTAGAAACTTTATAATGGCTGTTGTTGTTTATTAAATATTATGGCTCAATAAATGATATTTTATGTAAATAGTAGAGCCCGACCAATATATAGTTTTGCCGATATTATCGACCGATATGAGCCTGTCGCCGATATATTGGTATTGGCAAATATGCCGCCGATATGAAATTTTTTTTACAGAACATATAACGCAGATAAAATGCTTGAAATGGTGTAATTACTTAGTTTGTCCAGCAGAGCACGCTCCATTGTTTGCTACTGGCGAC
>NW_015507023.1:235511-261174 GCF_001515645.1 Sinocyclocheilus grahami
TAAAAAGACAGTATAAGTCATTATAATCCATAATTATGTCCCCACTGGATGCAACGAATGCCTCATTTATAATGGTATTTATTGGTATTTGGCCAATCACAACGCACTGGATAGCTGGCCAATCAAAGCACACCTCGCTTTTTCAGACCGATGAGCTTTGTAAAAATCAACGTGTTTCAAAAAGGCAGGGCATAGAGGAGAAACAATAATGTACAGTATGTGGAAAATAATGTGTTTTTTTAACCTTAAACCGCATAAACACATTTCATGACACCAAATACACCAAATACTGTTCTTTTTAGCAGCATCATATGACCCCTTTAAATTCGCGGACCGGCGCCAACCGATCAAGCGATCCTGGGGGGCTACCGATGCGTGGAGGGTGGCGTTCGAGAGGGCTCCTCGAGCTGAAGGGATCCCCCGAATTTGATTGTTTCAGCATTTAAACTTTATGAAACTATAATTAATTTTCCGCATAGTTAATCTATTGAACCATTTACACAGATATTTTGGGGGGCAATTTTTTATGATTTTGGTTGGCATGTGTACACTTAAAGGCAACAATATGTAGGCTACTACAATAAAGAGGCAACTTAATTTTAACTGGAGAGCAATAAATAAAGTCATTTCATTCAACTTGACAAATGTTTTAAATATAATTTGGATATACATCTTGGGATTTTAATGACCACAGAGAGTCAGGACCTTGGTTTAACATCTCACCCGAAGGACTGTGCTTGTTGACAGTATAGTGTGTCCCTGTCACTATACTGGGGTGTTAGGCCCCAAACAGACCACAGGGTGAGCACCCCCTGCTGGCCTCACTAACACTTCTTCCAGCAGCAACCTAGTTTTCCCAGGAGGTCTCCCATCCAGGTACTGACCAGGCTCAACCCTGCTTAGCTTCAGTGGGCAACCAGTCTTGGGCTGCATAGTGATATGGCTGCCAATAAAGCGTCAGCTTTCAAATTATATAATTTTTGTTAAAAAAATTCAAACAGTAAATACAGTGTTGTGGCTCTTTAATGTGTCACGACAGAATGCCGTAGGTAATCACAGCATGCCGATATACAGCAATATTTCACAGCTATGAGTGTGATATTTAGTTTATACAACAGTTCAAAAGCAACGGAGTGTCTTTAAAAGCCCTCTTTTGTGCATAACTACTTCCTTCCGCCATGGATTCAAATCTCAGTTTGACAGTTTAACAGCAGAGCCCAAGCTGTTACTAATTCAAAAACGTCACTTTAGAACTAGTAACGATGGAACACTGAGTTGCTTCATTAAAAGCTTACTGTATTACTGCATTAAAAGCTGTATATTATGTAGAGTATTTTGAGAGAGAGAGATTGACTGAGCGAGTGTGATTACCTGCATCTGATACAGCATTCATTCTTCAGATCAATCTCATATTCACAATAAAACATTAGTTTGAATATCCGCTGAGGAAAGCTATATCTTTGTCATACTATCCTTTCATCTGTTAAGGGGGAATTCCAATGACAACGCTGCTAGGTGCATTTGTTGGCTGCTTCTTACAAGCTGTTGTTGAAAGTAAAAATAACTTCCTTGTTTACAGCAGCTTTTCAGTCTCTTTCAATATAAAAGTC
Organism: Sinocyclocheilus grahami; assembly: GCF_001515645.1. NCBI lineage: Eukaryota > Metazoa > Chordata > Actinopteri > Cypriniformes > Cyprinidae > Sinocyclocheilus > Sinocyclocheilus grahami. The sequence continues at coordinate 237,122 of NW_015507023.1, forward strand.
TTTACTGCTGACTCGTAAAAACAGTCTCTTGTCACCATCTAATAGCAGAACAATGTAACTAAAATCACCATCACAAACACACACACTGTTTCCCAATACTAAATACTATTATTAAATACTACTATTATTATTATTATAAAACATTATTTATTGAATAATAATATTTCATAAACAACAACAACAGCCATCATAAAAGTTGCTAGGCAATACAGTCAAAAGTACAAAGGCAGTGCTCTGATATACAGCATTGAAGTTACATAAAATATAACGTAATGAGATTTTACCCTCAGCCAAAACTATTTGCTCTGGAACAAATAATAGAGTAATGAGACCAAAGACTACACGTGAGATTTACCCAAAACAAATTATATCTCATGTTTAACCACTATAGAGACATCAGCAAATTCGCACTGCGAATCACCATGACACCCTGAAGCTCACATCTCCGAAAACTTAAGAAAATGTTTAAATAGATGTTATCTTTATTAACAAACTGCATATTTGAAGACTAAATAAGCGTTTTTAATTTTTTTTTAATTTTTTTTTAATTTTTCAAGGAATAACCCTTTGGGATGCTGAGATGCTGCAGAAGAATATTAATGTACGACCACAGCCAAACACTGACTTCAAAATGATTGCCACAGATTCAAGTGAAGACAAAGCCAGTGCTCTTAATGTCTCTGCATCTCTTGAAGCCAGCTTTCTGAGTGGAATGGTCAGTGTGAAAGGATCAGCAGACTATTTAAATGACAAGAACGTAAAGCATATTTCAGGAGGGCTCGGCCACACATGTTGTTACGGCTCTACTGTATGGAGCTCAAGCATTCTTTATTTCTTTATTTTTGGTTTCGTCCAATGAAAACCATCAAAAGATACAAGGTGACCTCCAAGCATCAATCAAAAAGATACCTTTAATATCAGTAGAGGGCCAGGCATCTTTGAAAATGAATGAAATGGAACAAGAGAAAATTGACAAGTTCAGCTGCACTTTTCATGGAGATTTTGCTCTGGAAAACAATCCGGTCTCCTATATTGATGCCATCAAGGTGTACTCAGAGTTACCAAAACTGTTGGGAGAACATGGAGAAAATGCTGTGCCCATGACTGTGTGGCTTTACCCTCTGAAAAAACTAGATTCAGCAGCTGCTCAGTTAGTCAGGGAGATCCGTGTTAGCCTAATACGACGAGTCCAACGAATCATGGATGAGATGCATAACTGTGACATTCAATGTCAAGATCTGATGAGGGACAGTATTGCCATTCAATTTCCTGAAATCACAGCTAAGATCAGAAAATGTAAAGTCCTCTGTTCAGATTATAAAATAGTTTTTCAGAAACATCTCTGCAGGGTTCTTCCATCCATAAGGGGTGGAGGTAAAGAAGAACAGGAGCTTGTTGATGCCCTGAATGACAAAGAAAGATCCCCATTTCAGGGTGCTCTGGTAACCAAGTATCTAAATGAGCGAGAGCGAGAGATGAATGTTGTTAGATCGTACCTTGACATCATGAAAGATGTTCCTGTTCTTTCATCCAGCAACGAATTGGACAAAGTTGTCTTGAAGGCATCCAATAACTATGTGATAACTTTTGCACTCACCTCCTTAAATGAAAAGCAACTGCACCTTTCAGACATGGAGAATTACCTGAAGGCACAATCTTGTAACAACGGAGAGCAAATAAGTTATGATCAAAATTCCTCAAAGAAGACAGGGAAATGGTATTCATCAGAAAATGCAACTACATTGACCAGGCAAACCATAAAGGCTTTCCTCGATTTCAAAGAAGCCAATAAAGGAAGAACGAACATTGAATTTTGCATTGCATCAATCCCAGATGAACTCAGCACTGCCTCTTCAATTCATGTTTTTGAAAGAGGGAGACTCATCAGCTCACAGTATGAGCTTCCCTCAAAACCACCAATGCCGGTTTTCTTGAGTGCTGAGCATGACTGCATACATCTGCAAATCAAACCTCCTGACCGTGGTGTTAGCTGTGTGTACTCGTACTGTATTTCATATCAGTCTGTACAGAGCTCTGAATGGACAGAGATGTATACTGATGGGGTTTCAGATCAGGCCAACGTCAAGCAGTTAAAACCACACAAAGAGTATTGTTTTACCTGCAAGGCTGTGTCTCGTCCAGGAGTAAGTCTGACAAGTGACACAACATCATTCTTCAGGACTCGTCCATGTGCTCCTCCTGGAGCACCTACAGTGAAACAAGTAAAGTACAAAGGCAGTGCTCTGATATACAGCATTGAAGTTACATAAAATATAACGTAATGAGATTTTACCCTCAGCCAAAACTATTTGCTCTGGAACAAATAATAGAGTAATGAGACCAAAGACTACACGTGAGATTTACCCAAAACAAATTATATCTCATGTTTAACCACTATAGAGACATCAGCAAATTCGCACTGCGAATCACCATGACACCCTGAAGCTCACATCTCCGAAAACTTAAGAAAATGTTTAAATAGATGTTATCTTTATTAACAAACTGCATATTTGAAGACTAAATAAGCGTTTTTAATTTTTTTTTAATTTTTTTTAATTTTTCAAGGAATAACCCTTTGGGATGCTGAGATGCTGCAGAAGAATATTAATGTACGACCACAGCCAAACACTGACTTCAAAATGATTGCCACAGATTCAAGTGAAGACAAAGCCAGTGCTCTTAATGTCTCTGCATCTCTTGAAGCCAGCTTTCTGAGTGGAATGGTCAGTGTGAAAGGATCAGCAGACTATTTAAATGACAAGAAGTCATCGAAACTTCAGTCTCGAGTCACCTTACATTATCATACAACCTCACGCTTTGAGCAGTTAACTATGGAGCATCTTGGAGTAGGGAACGTAAAGCATTGCAATATATTTCAGGAGGGCTCGGCCACACATGTTGTTACGGCTCTACTGTATGGAGCTCAAGCATTCTTTATTTTTGATCGTGAGGTTTCGTCCAATGAAAACCATCAAAAGATACAAGGTGACCTCCAAGCATCAATCAAAAAGATACCTTTAATATCAGTAGAGGGCCAGGCATCTTTGAAAATGAATGAAATGGAACAAGAGAAAATTGACAAGTTCAGCTGCACTTTTCATGGAGATTTTGCTCTGGAAAACAATCCGGTCTCCTATATTGATGCCATCAAGGTGTACTCAGAGTTACCAAAACTGTTGGGAGAACATGGAGAAAATGCTGTGCCCATGACTGTGTGGCTTTACCCTCTGAAAAAACTAGATTCAGCAGCTGCTCAGTTAGTCAGGGAGATCCGTGTTAGCCTAATACGACGAGTCCAACGAATCATGGATGAGATGCATAACTGTGACATTCAATGTCAAGATCTGATGAGGGACAGTATTGCCATTCAATTTCCTGAAATCACAGCTAAGATCAGAAAATGTAAAGTCCTCTGTTCAGATTATAAAATAGTTTTTCAGAAACATCTCTGCAGGGTTCTTCCATCCATAAGGGGTGGAGGTAAAGAAGAACAGGAGCTTGTTGATGCCCTGAATGACAAAGAAAGATCCCCATTTCAGGGTGCTCTGGTAACCAAGTATCTAAATGAGCGAGAGCGAGAGATGAATGTTGTTAGATCGTACCTTGACATCATGAAAGATGTTCCTGTTCTTTCATCCAGCAACGAATTGGACAAAGTTGTCTTGAAGGCATCCAATAACTATGTGATAACTTTTGCACTCACCTCCTTAAATGAAAAGCAACTGCACCTTTCAGACATGGAGAATTACCTGAAGGCACAATCTTGTAACAACGGAGAAACAGTCTCTTGTCACCATCTAATAGCAGAACAATGTAACTAAAATCACCATCACAAACACACACACTGTTTCCCAATACTAAATACTATTATTAAATACTACTATTATTATTATTATAAAACATTATTTATTGAATAATAATATTTCATAAACAACAACAACAGCCATCATAAAAGTTGCTAGGCAATACAGTCAAAAGTAGAAAGGCAGTGCTCTGATATACAGCATTGAAGTTACATAAAATATAACGTAATGAGATTTTACCCTCAGCCAAAACTATTTGCTCTGGAACAAATAATAGAGTAATGAGACCAAAGACTACACGTGAGATTTACCCAAAACAAATTATATCTCATGTTTAACCACTATAGAGACATCAGCAAATTCGCACTGCGAATCACCATGACACCCTGAAGCTCACATCTCCGAAAACTTAAGAAAATGTTTAAATAGATGTTATCTTTATTAACAAACTGCATATTTGAAGACTAAATAAGCGTTTTTAATTTTTTTTTAATTTTTTTTAATTTTTCAAGGAATAACCCTTTGGGATGCTGAGATGCTGCAGAAGAATATTAATGTACGACCACAGCCAAACACTGACTTCAAAATGATTGCCACAGATTCAAGTGAAGACAAAGCCAGTGCTCTTAATGTCTCTGCATCTCTTGAAGCCAGCTTTCTGAGTGGAATGGTCAGTGTGAAAGGATCAGCAGACTATTTAAATGACAAGAAGTCATCGAAACTTCAGTCTCGAGTCACCTTACATTATCATACAACCTCACGCTTTGAGCAGTTAACTATGGAGCATCTTGGAGTAGGGAACGTAAAGCATTGCAATATATTTCAGGAGGGCTCGGCCACACATGTTGTTACGGCTCTACTGTATGGAGCTCAAGCATTCTTTATTTTTGATCGTGAGGTTTCGTCCAATGAAAACCATCAAAAGATACAAGGTGACCTCCAAGCATCAATCAAAAAGATACCTTTAATATCAGTAGAGGGCCAGGCATCTTTGAAAATGAATGAAATGGAACAAGAGAAAATTGACAAGTTCAGCTGCACTTTTCATGGAGATTTTGCTCTGGAAAACAATCCGGTCTCCTATATTGATGCCATCAAGGTGTACTCAGAGTTACCAAAACTGTTGGGAGAACATGGAGAAAATGCTGTGCCCATGACTGTGTGGCTTTACCCTCTGAAAAAACTAGATTCAGCAGCTGCTCAGTTAGTCAGGGAGATCCGTGTTAGCCTAATACGACGAGTCCAACGAATCATGGATGAGATGCATAACTGTGACATTCAATGTCAAGATCTGATGAGGGACAGTATTGCCATTCAATTTCCTGAAATCACAGCTAAGATCAGAAAATGTAAAGTCCTCTGTTCAGATTATAAAATAGTTTTTCAGAAACATCTCTGCAGGGTTCTTCCATCCATAAGGGGTGGAGGTAAAGAAGAACAGGAGCTTGTTGATGCCCTGAATGACAAAGAAAGATCCCCATTTCAGGGTGCTCTGGTAACCAAGTATCTAAATGAGCGAGAGCGAGAGATGAATGTTGTTAGATCGTACCTTGACATCATGAAAGATGTTCCTGTTCTTTCATCCAGCAACGAATTGGACAAAGTTGTCTTGAAGGCATCCAATAACTATGTGATAACTTTTGCACTCACCTCCTTAAATGAAAAGCAACTGCACCTTTCAGACATGGAGAATTACCTGAAGGCACAATCTTGTAACAACGGAGAGCAAATAAGTTATGATCAAAATTCCTCAAAGAAGACAGGGAAATGGTATTCATCAGGAGATGCAACTACATTGACCAGGGAAACCATACAGGCTTTCCTCGATTTCAAAGAAGCCAATAAAGGAAGAACGAACATTGAATTTTGCATTGCATCAATTCCAGATGAACTCAGCACTGCCTCTTCAATTCATGTTTTTGAAAGAGGGAGACTCATCAGCTCACAGTATGAGCTTCCCTCAAAACCACCAATGCCGGTTTTCTTGAGTGCTGAGCATGACTGCATACATCTGCAAATCAAACCTCCTGACCGTGGTGTTAGCTGTGTGTACTCGTACTGTATTTCATATCAGTCTGTACAGAGCTCTGAATGGACAGAGATGTATACTGATGGGGTTTCAGATCAGGCCAACGTCAAGCAGTTAAAACCACACAAAGAGTATTGTTTTACCTGCAAGGCTGTGTGTCGTCCAGGAGTAAGTCTGACAAGTGACACAACATCATTCTTCAGGACTCGTCCATGTGCTCCTCCTGGAGCACCTACAGTGAAACAAGTAAAATCTGAGACTGCAACTGTAGTCTGGGATATTCCTACATCTGTGGGGGAGGATGTTCTGGTCACTGGATACATGTTGGAGTTCAGAGAATGCACAAAGGTTCAGGAAAATGAAAAGCCTTGGGAGTCTGTGAAATCTACGAACAGGGAGTGCACTCTTCAGGGACTGAAACAAGACACAGATTACACAGTCAGAGTTTTTGCAAACTGTGGTAATGATGGAGTGAGTCTCCCAAGTCCTGAAACTGTGTTTTCGGCCAGTTTTAAGGGTAAAGAAACAAATAAGGATGGGAGTGGTTTGTTCTTGAATCAATCTTCACGAATAAAAAGGGGCAATCCATCAGTCCATTCACTGATACTTCACCAAAAAATGGCAGAGAATGTAAGTTTTAATCAGTATGTTTTCGGAAGAAAAGTGGAGGATGTGAAAAACAAAGTAATTCTTCTTTTGGGATCAACAGGTGCAGGAAAAACCACACTCATCAATGTGATGGTCAATTACATACTACGTGTAAAATGGCAGGATGCATATCGCTTCAAACTAATCCATGAAGTGACCAATCGCACACAGGCCGAGAGTCAGACATCTATCGTCTCATCTTTCGAGCTGTACAATCAGCCTGGCTTTGAAATTCCCTACTCCCTCACAATTGTAGACACACCTGGATTTGGTGATACAAGAGGAATCGCCCACGATAAACTGATTACAGAGCAGATCAAAAGCTTTCTTTGTAGCCCTTTGGGAATTGATCACATTGATGCCGTCTGCTTCGTTGTCCAGGCCTCTCTTGCCCGCCTTAGTGCCAACCAGAGGTACATCTTTGACTCAATTTTGTCCATTTTTGGCAAAGACATCGCAGAAAACATCCTAGTTTTAGTGACATTTGCAGATGGTAAAGACATCCCAGTTCTAGAAGCCATCAAAGCAGCAGAACTGCCCTGTCAAAAGAATAAAAAGGGACAACCCACCCATTTCAAGTTCAACAATTCAGCTGTGTATGCTAACAAAAAAATAGAAGAGCCTACAACCTCTGACAACGATTCAGATGATGATGAGGGAGGAGATAAACTGACAGAGCTGGTCTGGGAAAAAACCTTTAAACAGATGAAGGCTTTTTTCAAGACACTTGGGGACATTGAAAGTAAAGATCTGTCAATGACAATAAAGGTCTTGGAGGAACGAGAGCGTCTTGAGAAAGCCATGGCAAGTCTGACCCCTCAAATAACCGCTGGTCTCTCTAAACTGAGTGAAATAAAAAAATTCAAGCAATGTTTGGGAAGTGAGAGTGACAACATGGCACAAAATGAGAATTTTGAACAAGAGGTAGAGGTAATGAAAGCAAACAGAACCCCTGTGAACTGTTTTACCATGAATTGCAACACTTGCTTCTTCACATGTCACTCCAACTGCTTCCTCCCTGCAGAAGATGCTGTGCAAACTTGTGCTGTGATTGAGAATGACCACTGCATTATCTGCCCTGAAAACTGCCATTACTCTGCTCATTCAAGGGAAAATTTCATGTGGACATATGAAACAAAAATAGAGAAAAAAACCATTAAAGAGCTAAAAGACAACTTCATGGCTGCCAAAGGAAGGTTCATGGACACAAAGCAAATGCTTGATGCACTTGAAAACGAACTCCATGGAATTGAGGACAAACTAATGAAGTTGATTAAATTGTCCTCTGATTGCCTAAGAAGACTAGATGAAATTGCACTGAAGTCAAAATCTCTCTCTACAGCCCAATATCTCGAAATCCTGATTAAAACCGAGAAAGAGGAGAGAAGTCCTGGCTTTGAGGACCGCATTGTTGGACTTGAGAAGATGAAACAAGAAACACTTATCCTGGAAAAGATTGCTAAAGGAGAACGTTTGATCGAAAAGGAACGCCAGATCATGGTGGAGAGAGAGAAGCGAATGAAGAATGTTGCCCTGAAAATTCAGAAAATAACGAAAGCTGTTAGTGCCTTAAAGCCACAGAGCAATCAGGAAACATACGATCAAAAGGATGCAAGTGCCTGACTCAATGGCCAGGAGATGTCCTAAACAAAATGAAAGCTGATTATTATAAGAGAATTAGTAAAAAGTTACATTTGCTTAACATGGTGTTGCTCAATAAACATGAATGCTTCATTTACATGTGCATCAAGAATAAAGAACATAAATAATATTGAATTTAAGAGTAATTTTAAGCTGGTTTTTGTCTCTTTAATAATGCAAAGTTTGTTTTTTAGCTTAAATGCTCTTCAAGTTACTTTGGATAAAAACATACTGCATGTTTAGCCTTCCGAAATCATGCAATCATTCAAATAATGTAAAATACAATACATTTCTATAAAAACAATGTATGATTTCATGATTTTCCTTCAAGTTTTCAAGAAATTAAGTTGTATTAGTATTGCTTAAAACATTTTGATATTATGTAATATGGACTGTCCTTATGGTAGAGCAAATGTTCAATGTAACTTTAATAACAAAATCAACTTATGCTTATGGTCACAAACACATTTTTAAATAGTATGTATGGCCTATGAATGTATTTAAATAGGGTTCAGAATCCCCCAAAGATGAAAATGTTCTTATCATTTACTTACCTTCATGTCATACCTGATGTACATGACTTTCTTTCTTCAGATAAACACAAAGAAAATTTTTAGGAAAATAATTTATCTCTATGAGTCTATATATTGCAAGTGAACGAGTTTGTACCCATTAATACTATGTTATAATTCAGTGAACTGATAAAAATATACAGAGATGAATACATGAAACCCTGTTAGATAACCATTTAAAATAATTTTGAGACTGATTTGTTGACTTCAAAATAATGTAATTCAGTGATGTTATGTGAACAAATAAATAAACAAGCAAAAAGAGACACACTATGTGCATTACATATAAGATATTCTGAAATGAATGTCAATATTCTGATCTGATTATTATGAGAATATACTAAAAATGTAAAGGTCTACAGAGTATCTTTGATCCATAAGAAAAAGTTCAAATTAAAAAAAGGGTTAACACTGTTTCGGTGAGAAAAAAATATTACTTTCCTGTATTTCAGTAAATAATATATATATTTTTTTTTATCTGAATGATGAAGAAAAATTAACTGCACAGTAGCTCAGTAGAACAATTCTCATTAGTGTATTATTATTAGTTTCCTTTTACTTCAGTAGAAGTGGAACCATACATACCTGGGTCAATCCTGTTGTACAGTACCTTCTGAGATCTGAAAAATATAAATAATGTTTTTTTTTTGTAATTTAAGTATTTCTGTAAAATTGTATGACAGATTTTATGCTTTGTCAAGGCAGGTAGCACTGAGTGTTTTAAAGTCAGACAAATCAAAAAACAAATAATATTGTTTTTTTAAACAACACTGTATACTATATAAAATACTATACTATATAAATAAGTTTTTTCTTAAACTAGCTCTAATGTTGTCCTCACCATCAGGGATTTAATCAGACCTTTTTTCCCTGCAATACAATGTATTTTCTCAAGCACACTGGCAGATGGCGACAAACTATTATCAGAGAGCTAGAAATGCAAACCAGCATCTGTTCACATAATGGGCAAACTGCATTTTGAGTCCTTGAAGAGCAGAAGAGAAACTGGTCATCGCTAATGAAACTGGTACATTTTTTTATGTTTATTTACACAAAACACCAGTGTCTAAAAAAACAACACAAATCCTAATAATCTATTAAAACATTTACACAGTTCCGTTAAAATTAAACTTTAAAAAAACATATTTTTTAAACAAAGCAAGAGATGGTACAGATTCCATATGCAATATACCTTGAAGCTCATTCAGTACACAATTATAAAAAGCAGATCTACATTTCTCTGTATAAAAACTGGCATCTTAAGTAAAAGTCTGTCTGTTGATCTAGTATTATATATACTAGTACAATGTCAACAAACTCAATATACAGGTGCATCTCTATAAATTAGAATGTCATGGAAAAGTTTATTAGTTTCACAATTTGAGTTGAATTACTGAAATAAATGAACTTTTCCACGACATTCTAATTTATTGAGATGCATCTGTACATTGAGGTTTTATATATGCAAAAACATGTGATGGTCAAATTTGGCCATTTATGATCACATTATCCTGCGTGATGCATCCTCACAATCTGTTTTAAACAGTGTGGTACTACCTGAAATTTAAACCCATTTAAATCATCCTTACATGTTTTCATCTTTGTTTGTTATCAACATTTTTTTATTTATTATTATTATTTCTTTCTTTCTTTAAAGCAGAATGCATTGGCTGTCAATGTTTTTTGTCATTGTTCAAGTCAAGTCAAGTCAAGTTTATTTGTACAGAGCTTTTCAGGATACAAATCATTGCGAAGCAACTTTACAGCAAATTAAGCTTATCAGTGGTGACTGTCAGTTAATGTACATAAGGCAGAAATGTATGGAAAAATCTATTTAAAACGTAATAAAACAGACGATGAACACTATTAAACCTGTTGGAAAAAACGATTTCCAACAATATCATTCCTCTGTGCCGTTAATATTACAGTTACGGTGTGGACTCTGCTATTATTTAAAATTTAGAACGATTGAACATTCCTATGCGCCTACCTAAACTGAATTATTCTACTTACATTTAAGTCGAAGCCAACCTCAACTTTGCTTCAAAATGCATCACAAGAACTCGTAACCCAAGATCATGTTTTATAGTACTCTTTAAACTATTATATCAGATGACATGAACAGTAAAAGGTTGGTTATTTGCCATTAGAACATTATAACTTTTTTAAATGAATGCAAAACTACTTACAGTTGAAGCAACCTGGAGTAAAGTGTCTTGCTCCAGTGCATTATATATGATAAGGAAGTAGGACTGTGTTTTTCATCAGCTCTCTGGTTCTGGACCTGCTGAAGAGGCTTAGATAGAAATGAACTCAAGGTCACAGTCATGACAGGATGGTCCAGTCCAGACCATTTTTAGGCCACCACTCCATTCAAGATTTGACTTTGTGATGGAGTTTTGACAGAGGTTTTCTCATTAAACTCCTGTGTTCCTAGTACATACTAAGGCTCTGATGGTGCTTGATTAGTTTAATCTCCAGCTGAAGTGCTGCACCACGTGCAGCCATCCGCTCAATCACTTCAGCTTAATAAACAAGACAGCCAAACACAGGAAACATCCAATATAAACTCACTCGTTACAATGCCAACAGGGAAACCAGGCAGGAAATGTCTCATGAAGCTCATTCCCATCTGGCTTATGGATGTAAGGATATGATAAAGCTATTGGACATGTGGATCAAATTCTGTCAAATGATTATTAATCTCTACAACAATGAGGACATCATGAAATGTGAAACAGTTTAAGCAGAGATTGTCAGGAATGTACGTGACAGGACAGCGACGGCTCAACACTTTTTGAGAGGAGAGGAACAATTCCACAGGATATCTCAGAGATGGAATTCAAAATAAAAGAAAACAAACGGATGTAAAACTCATTGAACTGAAAAACCCAATGGAGAGAGATACTAAATGGTCTATTCTGATGTGTATATTTGTTTGGGAATTTGAGGGATTATTTATTTTAGTTTGGTCAGGTCACATGTTGTCTGTCTTCCTGTTAGTATCTGCTTCCTGAGGTGTTCATTGAGTCAAAATGTATTTCTAGTCCAAACAGAAAATGCACAGAGAACAGAGAGATGCCTTGTGCAGTCATGTTTTTCACTCTTCATATCATCTCATCCTCTGTCTTTAGAGTTTTTATGTGTCTGCATGAAGAACAGATCAGCTGCAAGCAAACATCAAACGGAAGTTTTTTTTTTTTTTTACTGTTGATAATAATGGGAGTTGCAAATTTTTTTTTTTAAATAAATAAATTTACCTTTAGAATTATTTATTTGAAGTAAAAGATGACCTGAACGTGTTTTCATGAGTGTCACCCAAAAAAAATAAGAACAAGAAATCGCATGCAGAAACATAATATGTACAGTATAATACTAATTTATAGGGGCTGTATTTATCATGGTGTATGACATTTTCTGCCAACTGGCTTCGATCCTTGGATGGTAACGTTATCTGTCCCTTTACCATCCAAATCCATCTCCTGTCACATATTTCAATCTTTCTCTCACTATCTGCTAAATTGCATTGGGAATCTCAGAGCATTTTGAATCCAGCAGGAGGAGGATGATATGCAGTCAGCTGGAGAACGGCTTCTTAGATAGCAATATTTAGAAAAGATGAGGCTATCTCGTGCAGATATGCTGTGGAGATTTGCAGAATGTCATCTCACAGGTTTGGTGGAGAATTTAGATTTAGCATCTTCCTATCAGGAACTTGCAGACTGACACAACAATTTTTTTAGTGGAAGATGAGCAGTGGATTGGAAACATTTACTATCCATTCCTAAAAAAAAAACCTATAGATTAATAAGACAAAATGTTTGCAGAGATGACATTACATTGAGAAAGAGACAACACTGAGGAGCCAAAGAACTGAACCGTCCAGACTCCAGACATACAAAGAACATGCATGAAATATGTAGCAGTGCAAACATGAGGCTTGCAGTCTGTGTGTTTGTATGCCTCTGTGAATTCTAGCTAACACATGTTTGGGAAGAACAGATTCAGAAGTGAGTGAGAAATGACAGGGGACTATTCCGATTTTACAGCATGTAGTGAAAAACATAATACATTTAAAAACCAAGCTGTTAGCACACATGCAAACACAAGCAGTTTCTTGTTTAACTAGAGTATAGCACTATAGCAATGCCAAGGTCATGGGTTCAGTACACACACACACACACACAGACACACACTACTGTTCAAACGTTTGTGGAAAGTAAGATTTTTTAATTTATTTGAAATAAGTCTCGAAATAACTCACCAAGACTGCATATATTTGATCAAAATTTCACTAATAATATTGCTTACATTTCAATTTTACAATTTAAAATAACTTTATTTGAATATATTTTAAAATGTAATTTATTCCTGTGATGGCAAAGCTGAATTTTCAGCATCATTACTCCAGTCTTCAGCATCACATCCTTCAGAAATCATTTGAATATGCTGATTTGCTGCTAAAGAAACATTTCTTATTATTATCATCAATTGAAAACAGTTTTTGCTGCTTAATATTTTTTTGTGGATTCTTTAATGAAATTATATATATTTCCATTTTTGTAGTTTTATATAAATTGTGTGCAGTTAAATTGTTATTTATAATGCATAAAACATCTTGTAGTACAGTATGTATTTAACACTTGCTGCCGGCAATCATAGGTGAAAAGGGCTTTGAGACTATATTTATGTTTTCAGACAAAACAAAGTCTATTTTGAATATATGTTTAGATTAATAGACATATTACAAATGATTGCTTCTCATGTTTTCTCAGAGTTTCTGTGTAAGTATGGTTTGGATAACAGTGTCTGCTAAATGACTAACTAGGCCTACTTTTATAACAGTGCAGTCTCATTGGCTGAGAGGCCTACCATGTGTCAAATCACAATAAAATAATTAAATAACTAGAAATAAAAAATAAACCTTTACTATGCATTCACTATTCGACATGGATAAATGGTTGTCAACGGCATCGCTGAATAAGACAAATTCAGGCAGGATGCATATCGCTTCAAATTAATCAATGAAGTGACACTGATCGCACACAGGCCGAGAGTCAGACATCTAATGTCTCATCTTATGTGCTGTACAATCAGCCTGGCTTTCAAATTCCCTATTCGCTCACAATCGTAGATACACCAAGATTTGGTGACACAAGAGGAATCGCACATGATAAACTGATTACAGAGCAGATCTGTATCTGTCATATGCGGATCCGTTCCGGCTGAAGGCGTATGACGTATGACGCGCGCCTCTGAGATATGCTAGTCTCGCGAGTTTGTTTATAGGAGCAAAGGAAGCAAAGTTTCCTTACTTTAGCAAAGGAAAACCAGTCTCCTCTTGGTTTATATCGAAATCCTCCGAACCTTTTTGTCTAAAATCTTCGGTTTGGACTTCTAGTTCGTGACCGGCGTTTTGTTTTGTTCTCTCTCTGCATTCGTCACTAATCACGCAACACTGCGCGTCTTACCTCATCCGCCGGAACTGCTTCAGTGTATGGCAGTCAGCGGAAGTGAGAGAAAAGGGTTTTTTACATTTGAAATATGGATATTTTTCTTACAAAAACTCATGGATTTGCTACAGGGGGCCTTTATTCATACCCCGGAGCCATCTGCGGCACGTTTTATTATGAATGCGCAAGCTTTATTTGACGACTTGTGGACTGTTCAACTGCAACACCCGCTGACTGCAATGATAGAGCTTGGAATAGCCAGGACAATTTTTAATATAACTCCGACTGGATTCGTCTGAAAGAAGAAAGTCATATACACCTAGGATGCTTCGAGGGTGAGTAAAACACAAGCTAATTTTCATTTTTGGGTGAACTAACCCTTTAAGAAGACTAGATGAAATTGCACTGAAGTCAAAATCTCTCTCCACAGCTGAATATCTTGAAATCCTGATCAAAACCGAGAAAGAGGAGAAAAGTCCTGGCTTTGAGGACCGCATTGTTGGACTCGAGAAAATGAAACAAGACACTCTTATCCTGGAAAAGATTGCTAAAGGAGAACATTTGCTCAAAACAGAGTGTGGTATCATGGTGGAGAGAGAGAAGCAAATGAAGACTGTTGCCCTGAAAATTATGAAAATGAAGAAGGTTGTTAGTGCCTATCAGTCACATCGCAATCAAGGAACATACAATCAAAATGATGCAAGTGCTTGCCTTGATGGCCAGGAGATGTCCTCAACAAAATGAAAGCTGATTAATTCAAAGAGAATCAGGAAAACTGAAAATTTGCTTATCATGATGTTGCTTAACAAACATTAATGCTTCATTAATATATTGATCAAACTTGATCAAATTTAATATCAAGAATACTGCATTAAAGAGTAATTTAATGCTTGTACACTCTTAAAAATAAAGGTGCTTCACGATGCCATAGAAGAACCTTTTTGTCTAAATGATTCCATAAAGAACCTTTAACATCTGAAGAACCTTTCTGTTTCACAAAAGGTTCTTTGTGGCGAAAGAAGGTTCTTCAGATTATAAAAAGGTAAGAAAGAGATGGTTCTTTAAAGAACCTTTGACCGAATGGTTCTCTGTGGAACCAAAAATGGTTCTTCTATGGCATCGTTTGAAGAACCTTTTGAAGCACCTTTATTTTTAAGTGTATTTGTGCTTCAATGCTGCAAAGTCAAATTTCTCATGAATCCACAAGAAACAACATTATTAATCTTCATGTAGCTCAACTAGCAGCAACAATGTAATTTTTTCCATCTTTGTGTTTAGTCTTCTGAAATCGTTCACACATTTAGAACCTACATTATTGACTATATCAATAAAAGGAAAAATTATGTCATCCTTCTCAGCTTAGATGCTGAGAAGGCTTTTGATTCTGTTGGTTGGGAATTTCTTTATTAAGTTATGGATAGATTTGGGTTCAATAAAAAATGTATACAATGTATAAAGACACTATACTCATCACCAACAGCTAGGATAAAAATTAATGGCAGTCTGTCTAATTCAATAGACAGGGTTGCCCCATCAGTCCTTCTCTTTTTATGTTTCCAGGGGTCACTCCGGAGGGTTTGAATAAGCGTGATAATTATCTCTTAAAATATTTTTTTAGTTGCATGTAAGAAAGCAGTTACTAAATGTTGGCTCAAGAGAAGCCCTCCATGGATCTTCTTCTAAGTATTGTCAGTCAAATATGCTCAATGGAAAAAAAAGAAGACCTTCTCCCTTCAGTTACAGAAGAACAAAGGGGGAAATTATTGGAGGAAATGGGATTGTTATATACTTCAACAAGCAATGGCTAGACTTCCAATGTGCACCTCAACTTCTATTTGTACCATGCGGTTCTTGATTTCCTGTAAGACCTCGTGTAACTGTTGTTGTTAATTTTTTATTTTATTACTGCAATTTTATTATTACAAAATTATTACTTTTTTTCTGTGAAGGTGAGTGTCTTGTTGTAAATATTTTCATTTACATTCTGTATTTGTGTGTACTAAAACAGAAAATCTGTCAAAAAATAAAGTATAAAAAAACATTTAGAACCTGTAAAATACTATGAAATACTATAAAAACACAATATATGATTTCATGCACTTCCTTTAAACAACCAAAGCCAAAGTATAAGCATCAGCCACCTCACAGTTGACTGCCACAACTACTATACTGAAAAAAATAAGACTGTAGTTTATTTAAAGTGCATTTTATATTGTCTAATTGAAAACCGTGGTTTGTAATTTATAATCAAGTTTTATTTGGTTTGACAAAAAACAAATAATACTCCCCTTAGAAAAAAATTTATTAACATTTTTATTTAAATAGTCATTTTTAACATTGATGTGCAGAACTGTTAAGGGTATGGGTGAAATTATCTGAAAGTGAAATCTTCTGTCGATCAAATAAGTGTCATTTAGAAAACTTAATCAGAAGTTTTTAATCAGAAACTCGTTCTGTAGGTCGGCCAAACATCTCAGAAGGATGAAAAGCTGGCAGTGTCATTATAAAACAAAATACTGAAATATTAAATAAAATATTTCTGAAAACATTCCTCTGCAAACTTTGTAGCATAGCAATCATCTTGAGAAGTTTGTAGATGTATGTTTGTGTTAGACAAGTGCTAGATAAAGCTTGTCTGTCTCTTTAGTTAACTATAGTCCTAATTACCACCACAATACAGCTTTACAAATACACAAGTCACAAACATCTGCTGACAATTAGTGTGAGGTGGTTGTCAAACAGTGATTATCAGCCTCATTAAGGGGGAGGCGAATCTCATTATCAGTGTTTAGAGTCCTGACGACATAGATTAGTGTCGGGCAGTTTGAATCAACCCTCGCCCCTCGAACACACACACAAACACAGACCACACAGAGGGGTAATGAGTCCTGAATACACAACTCACTTGACCAATACATCAGAGTAAACCTCCTGAAAGCTTCATTCAATCAAACTCTTAAACAAACATCAATACCCTTCCAATGACATGATAGGCTAATTTCATTATTTTAATGTTTTCAAATGCTATTTCACAACTTATTTGGGTAGTTGATAGTGTCCCTGGACTTTTTTTTTTAAACTAACATCAAGATTTTATTTTAATATTTCTATGAACATATAAGACATATTTTAGTATCACTATTCCTCTAAAAGTTTTCCAAAATTTTAATCACCACTAATTTATTTGAAATCATGCTGCTGTGTGACAAATTGATTTTTTAAGGAATACCTAATTCTCTGTAGTCAGTCAATTAAATTTGAGCTCATTAAAATAATATGCAACAAAACTATAAAAGACTTAGCAAATGCATTTTAAAATAGTTTGGAATGTACCATGAGACGCTGCAAGACTTGTCAAGTTTTCAAATGGATTTCATTGTACCTACCCAATTACTTGAGATGCAGAAAAATTGCTTATCAGTCAATTGTAAATAAATGTAAAATTGTAAAGCTGATTTCATAATATACAGTGCATCAAACACCAGAATGCGGACAGTAGTGAAGTATTTTTCCTCTGCTTTAAAAGTATACTTTTCAAGGGTCTGTACTTTATCAAAGTGTTTTTCTTTAGATAACTTTACTTCACAACATTCTAAAGCATAATATTGTACTTTTTACTGCACTACGTTTCATATTAAATATCATTTAATACTTAATCACATTAGAAATCTATTACTTTCTTACTTTTACTCAAGTAAAAGTAATTCAAAGATTTACTTGAGTACAAGAAAGTACTACATTTTAAATTTTCTTAAAGGGGTCATATGATGCGATTTAAATTTTTCCTTTCTCTTTGGAGTGTTACAGGCTCTTGGTGCATAAAGAAGATTTGTAAAGTTGCAAAGACTAAAAGCTCAAATCCAAAGAGATATTCTTTATAAAAGTTAAGGCTTGTCCATGCCTACCTAAAACGGCTCGTTCTAACACGCCCCCACATGTCTACGTCACTGTGTGGGAAGATCTGCATAACACCGCCCAAATGTTCACGCAAAGAAAGAAGGCGTAACTTTTATTCTCACTGTAGTATTGTTGTTGACGCTGGCACCATGCTGTTGAGATGCTGTGTGTTTAGTTGTGAAAGCGAAACTACTTTGTTTGGCCTTCCAAAATAGGACAATATCCACTTCGTCATGCTGAGGAAATACATCAACTTCACGCTGTGGATCGCTCACTCAAGCTCGTCGTGTGTGACGCTGTGTAACGCATTTTATGGAGGACTGTTTCCTGAACCTGCAGAGTAGCATACAATGGGTCTGTGCTCAAAGGCTTTTCTATAAAGTGGGGCAGTTCCAACTTTGCAAGGACAGTTTGGCGCTTCTGACTCAGACTGTAAGTAAATTTTTTATATTTAAAGAATTTGCCACTGATGATTCAAACGCGAGTAGCGCTTGTTGTTTGTCGTTTCTCCGATCACAAATGCAGACATGGTTTTATGTTTACGCGGCATGATTCGCAACGCGTAAAAACACAGTATAAGTCATTATAATCAGTAATTATGTCCCCACTGGATGCAACAAATTCCTAATTCGTAATGGGTTTTATTGGTTTTCTCTCGCCGTGCCGGGAGACGGCATCACAGTGTGTTAAGGGGTGTAACTTTTCCGTGGTATTCAGCCAATCACAACGCACTGGATAGCTGGCCAATCAGCGCACACCTCGCTTTTCAGAATGATGAGCTTTGTAAAAATCGACCAGAAAGGCGGGGCATAGAGGAGAAACAATAATGTACATTATGTGGAAAATAATGTGTTTTTTAAACCTTAAACCACATAAACACATTGCATTACACCAAATACACAACATGATGTTCTTTTTAGCAACGTCATATGACCCCTTTAAGTATTAAAGGTAAAACAATCAACAACTTTTATGTATGAAATGTAGTGCAGTAAAAAGTAAGACATTATGCTTTGGAATGTAGTGAAGTAAAGTTGTCCAAAGAAAAACACTCTGAGATACTTTTCAAATTTACTTGAGTAAAGTAAAAATACTTCACTACTGTCCACCTCTGTCAAACACCATTTCATCAGTAACTGAAAACAATGGCATGAAGAATACATAGAAGTAAGATCAAACTGTTTGATCAGTAGGCCTGAATGATTGTGCAACATTTCAAATACGCCTACTATACTGCATAAACGCCTATGTCAGCGTTTCTTATATAATCTGTACTGCATCACGATTTCACTAGTTCAGCTTCTTATCTGCTAAACTGTAATTTAAACATATGCCATCCGTTGAATTTATTTATCACTGATTCTCCAAACAGGCAGAAAATAAATGTTTAGATTTTTTAAGCTTCTACACATTAGCAGTACTGTATACAATAGGCCTACACATCCCACTACATACTTAAGTCTTATATAAGTTACGTTACCTCAAGTTTCTCAAATTACAGTACCAGCGCACTATATACAGTGATGGTTTTAAATAATACTATAATACTATAATACCGACTGATTATGGTATGAATGATTGTAAACAACAACATAATGCAACAATGGTTGTTTTGGTACTTTAAGTGCTTTTGTTTGTGGTGGTATTTTGATAGTATTTTGATCGTTAAGTGTCTTCAGTACAGAGTAACTTAGGCCTAGTTCAGACGCCGCACAGTCAGGTTTTGATCCTAAACTTTCTTCATCCCTGGCAAACTAGAGGAGTTTTTCTTTCACTTGTCTGTAGGTAAATATCCACTTCATGTAACACTCTCGTTTTCTGTGGGTTTCTTTCTGTTTAACATATTGAGAAACCTCGGCAAAGGATTCAGCGTGCTAGATGATTCAGACTGAACCACGAATCGATTCATTGACAGTTAGCCGTTTGTTAACCCCGTTTTCGGATTCAATGAGAAGAACCGACTCAAAAGAGTGACTCGTTCACGAATCGGACATCTAATTACAAACAGTCGGCCTGTACGACATGACGTGGGCCTAAATATTGTCAGAGGAAAATCATCAACCTAATTTTATATTTTTACTTCCCAGCAGATTTCTACTCGTGCTCCTTCCTCAGTAAATAGCGACACGTTTGGCTGGTTGGTGACATTACATTTGTTCTGAAAATTCTATCTATCTATCTATCTATCTATCTATCTATCTATCTATCTATCTATCTATCTATCTATCTATCTATCTATCTATCTGCACTTATTTTAAGGTTTGTTTTTAAGGTTTGTTCATTGTTTTGGAAAATAGCCTATTGCTGAACAATTGTAATAGTTTAAAAGTAGTTTTTTAAATTGCAAATGTTTGTATGAGTAAAGGAGTGTATGTGTGTGGTAGGGTGAAGGAGTATGTTTTGATTGACCTTTTGATGTTTAGTTTTCCTCAAAACAGTATAAAATTACCCTGCCCAACTTAAACTGAGTACACGGACACACACACACAAACCTGAGGTGGACAAAATGTTCCACTCTTCTTGGTAATTCCCAATGTCCTGATTTTCTCATTATACGCCTTCACCAAATAATGAGTAGGCTATGTGTTGGCAGCGGTTAAAAGCATGTCCTTAGATTAACAAACTGACTGAGATTAGTTTGATTACATATATTAGCACAATTATGTGACAAATTAGACACACACATCATCTTAAATACAGAACATGGACGTACATTTTAAACAAGCATGTTTTTCGAAGCTATATGCTAAACCTATTGCAAAACAGACACAGTCTCAGTATGTCTGGGCAGAGTGCCAGTGAGAAGCTATTGACCTGGGGGCCAGAAATAACCCAACGCTTGTTAAACCTTCAAATGACTGTTAGTTTTCAATCAATAAAGCACAAGACATGGACAATTTACTTTAACTGTTGGTTTGCCAACATTTGCATTTGACAGATGCTTTTATCCAAAGCAATTAGGGGGAACTATCTCAGCTGCATGTCCAATACATATTATGTTGACATCAATCAAAAGAAGCTAAAAGATCAATCATTCAGTCCAAATGAATTCTCATGAGTCCACATCAAGAACAATCAATAGCCATTCACAGGTCAAGGTTGAGTATAGGTTGATGTTCTACATTTGCAGTGTTGGGGGTAACACATTACAAGTAACGTGAGTTACGTAATCAGATTACTTTTTTCAAGTAACTAGTAAAGTAATGCATTACTTTTTAATTTACAAGAGAATATCTGAGTTACTTTTCAAATAAGTAACGCAAGTTACTTTTTTTTTTCCAATTTATTGATTGACAGCTCTCCTGTCCCCAAGTTGAGAGAAATCAGAAGATGTTACTGTAATTCTAAAATAAATATGAATATGCATTAATTCATCTCTCACAAAAAAAACTAAACACAGATTCAGTATTCCTCAAAATGAATAAAAATAATGCAACTCAGAATATGATGCAAACCTGCAATATTTAAATGTTAAAAAAATCGTTTATACGCTGAAAAAAAAATAGTGTAGGATTCATTTTGAAATAATTTTCACAAATAATTACAAAGACACAAACCACAATATTAACTATTTCTCAACATCCCTTTATTGACTATAATATATTTCATATATTTAATATATATTTAATATAAAGTTAATCAAGTGATGTAAAATATGAGTCAAAAATAGCTCACCAAAATTTTTTTTTTGAACACCAAAGATATATTGACGAAATATATTAATAAATGTCTCAATGTTTTTGACTCCAGTGTTCTTCATACTCTTTTTGTTCTGCAAAAGGAAGAATCTTATACAGGTTTGGAACCACAATGTCATTTTTGGGTGAACTATCCCATTAAGACATTTCCATAAGAACTATCCAATTTAAAATGCAAAAACAATGTGGCATTCTATTTAAATCTCTGCATATTGTGTACTTCACATACTACCTATCTTTTCTTCAAGTAATAGGTAGTATTCAGTAAGTATGCCATTCCAAACCTAGCCTCTCATATTCTCTCTCTCGGTATTAAAGGGGTCATATGATGTTGCTAAAAAGAACATTATTTTGTGTAGTTGGTGTAATGAAATGTGTTTATGCGGTTTAAGGTTAAAAAACACATTATTTTCCACATACTGTACATTATTGTTTCTCCTCTATGCCCCGCCTTTCTGAAACGCGTCAATTTTTACAAAGCTCATCGGTCTGAAAAGCGAGGTGTGCTCTGATTGGCCAGCTATCCAGTGCATTGTGATTGGCCGAACACCTCAAGCGTGTGACAGAAATGTTACGCCCCTTACCATACTGTGATACCCTGTCTGGCTGGAGCAATGAGACAAAAACATTAAAAACCCATTATAAACGAGGCATTTCTTGCATTCAGTGGGGACATGATTACGGATTATAATGACTTATACTGTCTTTTTACGCGTTGCATCGCGCCGCGTAAACATATGCATTTGTGAAGCTATCCAGTGCATTGTGATTGGCCGAACACCTCAAGCGTGTGACAGAAATGTTACGCCCCTTACCATACTGTGATACCCTGTCCGGCTGGAGCAATGAGACAAAAACATTAAAAACCCATTATAAACGAGGCATTTCTTGCATTCAGTGGGGACATGATTACGGATTATAATGACTTATACTGTCTTTTTACGCGTTGCATCGCGCCGCGTAAACATAAAACCATGTCTGCATTTGTGATCGGAGAAATTACAAAAAACAAGCGCTACTCTACACTGCTCAAAACTTGCGTTTGAATCGTCAGTGGCAAATTCTTTATATATAAAAAAACGTACTTACAGTCTGTGAGTCAGAACAGCCGGCATTGTTGTCTACTCTACCAGGATCAGGAAACAGTCCTCCATAAAATGTGCTGCACACATCTGAATATTTGGGTTGAACTGTTCTGGAACAGTGTTGTAAATACAACTTAACCACTGATTTCTAGTCATGTCCTCTTTTGGAAGGCCAAACAAAGTAGGCCAGACGAAACACACAGCGTCACACATGGCAGGCTTGAGTGAGGTGCTTTTAAATATTCAGAGAAATATCCTTGGCAGTTTATTTAATATAATGAAGAAAGAGAACTGGGCTGAAAAGCTGCAAAGTGACAAATAGAAGTTGTCCACATGAGTTATGCACATAGTCTACAAGTGATCTCTCTCGCTCTTATTTTAGATAGAGATGTCAGTGTATTGCATGTTTTTTTTGGAAATCCCATAACAGTGTACATGTGTGTCTCAGACTAGACTGCTAGGTGCCATCTAGGTGGGCTTGTTGCCATGGTGAGGAATCTGGTGAATGCATTTGAGAAAGGTAGAAGGGGGAAAAGGACAGATAAGATGGAGGAAGACTTTGACAGGAGCAAACATAACAGAGGATCACTGCTGCTTAATGTGGAATTGAGCCAGAGTCTGTGTGTGTGTGAAATTTATGGTCGTTTCGCGGTCTAAAATAGATGTGTTGTGTAGGTGTCATTTAGCCCTGTTTTATTAGAGTTTCTGATGAGGTCAACTTTGTTGTTTTAAGTCATTTTGAGTAAATGTTGCAAATACAATATCTCTATACAATATATATATTTTTTCTTTACAATTCTGTGAGTGTTTTGTGACATTTCTATCTTGCTACACTTAAAAATAAAGCTTCTTTATTGGCATCTGTGGCTCCTAGAAGAACATTTAATAGCCCTGGAACCTTTCAATTGCACAAAAGCTTCTTTAGAGTAGAAAAGGTTCTTCAGAATATTATGTTCTTCAAAAATGCTTCTTTTAAGAATTGTTCACTGAAAGGATATTTGGGAAACCCAAAATGGTTCTTCAATGGCATTGGTGTTAAAACCCCATTTTGGAATCTTTATTTTTAAGAGTGTTTTTAAAGGGGTCATATGATGCGATTTCAATTTTTTCCTTTCTCTTTGAAGTGTTACAAGCTCTTGGTGCATAAAGAAGATCTGTAAAGTTGCAAAGACTAAAGTCTCAAATCCAAAGAGATATTCTTTATAAAAGTGACACGCGCTGTGTGTT
>NW_015507023.1:261316-271384 GCF_001515645.1 Sinocyclocheilus grahami
GCTGTGGATCGCCGGATCGGCTTTCACCGTGGACGAAGCGGAGTCCAGCCCGGGGTCATCACATGTGGTTGCCGCAAGCCGTCCGGACGCTCCTTCGTCAAATCCGCCGGCCTCCGCTCACGCTAGCCCTCCGGTCGCCGCTCACTCTAGCCCTCCGGCCGCCGCTCACTCTAGCCCGCTGTGTGTTTCGTTGTGCAAGCGAAACTACTTTGTTTGGTCTTCCAAAAGAGGACACGACTAGAAATCAGTGGTTAAGTTGTATTTACAACACTGTTCCAGAACACTTCAACCCAAATATTCAGATGTGTGCAGCGCATTTTATGGAGGACTGTTTCCTGATCCTAGAAGAGTAGACTACAATGCCGGCTGTTCTGACTCATGCAAGACTCCAAAATATCCAAAATAACAGAGCACCAATAAAACCAATGAAGCTTTAGTTGGGAAGACTGGGACTACAAGTATAACCACAAAAAACTCCCTGGTTACATTTGATAGGTAGATCAACAAAGAATTGTCAGACTGGGGCAAGTTGTCACATGTCATCATAATTTGTTGTCAAAACAATGGTTTGATATTTTGTATGTTACATGTTAGTTTTTCCGTATTTTACCAATCAGTATGTTTAAAATTTGCATAAAAACCCATAATATATGATATGCACTGGCAGTTTCCCACTACAATTTACCTCACACAAGTGAAAAGTCAAAATATCTTAAATGAACTGTATTCTCTGCAATAATGGCTTTTTTTGGAGCCAAATATTTAAGGTTTGTGGCTATAGAAAAAATTACTTTCATAAATGAACCTACACTAATATTCACTGGAGAAAAAGTGTTCAACTTCGTAAACTAGCACCGGTCTCCCCTACTTCTCTCTATAAATAGCCTAATTCAATTTGTTTTGGACGTGTAGGCCTACCAACTAATTAGCAGACTTAAAGAACGTGTGTTTGTATGCATTGTATCCGCAGTCTGTTACACACAGGAAACCCAGTGCATTCACGCTTGCACCACCCAGCTTGTCCCGGCTTGTTCGGTAAGTGTCCCCCGCCGAGGCGCTAAACGGAACATAAGCGACGCAATTATAGCGAACAAGAAGCTCAGCCCTCCACCCGCGCGCGCTGTCAACAAGCGCACATTCACGCGCTGAAAAGTCGCTCGTGTCTGAATTGCGTTTAGTGGCCCCAAAAGTATGGGATTACATCTCTGCCACAATTCTGCGCCCAAAAGATCATATTTTGAGCAAAAGTGCGTTTTGTGGAGAAAATGTTTGTCTCGCAAAGAAGAAAGTATTTCGAGTGCACGAAAAACAATTTTGCATTTAAAATAAGTTTTTGGATGTGTGCAGACCTTCTCTTTTGCGAGTGCAATGTTTCACTAGCTTGCTCACCTGACGCACCTCAGTGCTCTCTAAATGCCAAAAGCTGGCTTGCTCAACACAACACAGCCTTACAATATGCCATAATTCCAGCCAATCAGAGACCAGGCTGCTAAATTCTGATTGGCTGCCTTGACAACCAATCACAAAATTTCTTGCATTACCTCGACAGCAGAAGAGGAAAAATACAGTGCATGCATAATTACTATGCAAGTTGATATTCTGATCATATTTTTTTCCGAGCACATTTGACCAATTCCAAATGACATCAATCTTAATAACTACTATTAATCTTGTTTTTAATCATTTATAATTGATATATAATTATTCATGAAGGCTGAAGGGAAAAATGTCTTATATTCAGGTGTGCATAATTATTAAGCAGATTTTCTTTTACAGATAAAATTAGCCAAAAAAAAGAGATTGAACTCAGACTGAAAGTCAAAAATTATTAAATGCCCATGAGAAATACTCAAAACTAATGCAATACTAGAAATGGCAAAGTTAATGCATAACCACTGGACAGCAAAATGCTCAGTGGGTCAGCAGGGTCAGTCAAAAACATGTGGAGAAGAAAAGATGCATGTTAACTGCAAAAGAATTAGGAATTAAGGTGAAGAATTAGGTGTGAAATCACCAGGAACCATTTAGTCTTCAGCGCCACCATTTTCCAGAACTGCAACCTACCTGGAGTCTCCAGAAGTATGTCAGGTTCTCAAGAGATTTATGTTAAGTATAGAATCCTAAAAAATGACCCCTACTTAATAAGAATCACATACTGAAGTGTAGTAAGAGTTGAAAACTTGAAGACTGATTAAAAAACATATATATATACATATATAGGCTTTATAGACAGATAAGTTGAGAGTGACTCTTGAAGGACCAGCACCATATTCTCTTGCACCACTGTTTGAAGAATTTATCTTCCAGAATCTGGCAGTAAGTTTTGGGAGTTCATTTTTAGTCCATCACGAGATTGTATCTGTAGACGATAACCAGTTTAATAATTATGCACACATAAGGTGTTTTTCACTTTTTTCACACGTTTTCACTTCCAGCCTTCATGAACAATAATATATAGATTATAAGTGATTAAATACAAGATTAATAGTAGTTATTAAGATTGATGTCATTTGGAATTGGTAATTATGGCATATCGTAAAACTGGGTTGTGTTGAGCAAGCGAGCTGTTGGCATTTAGAGAGCACTGAGGGCGTGCATCAAGGGAACAAGCTAGTGAAACATTGCACGCGCAAAAGAGAAGGTCTGCACACATCCAAAAAGTTATTTTAAATGCAAAATTGATTTTCGTGAGCTCGAAATACTTTTGTCTTTACGAAACCAACATTATCTCAACAAAACTCAGATCACGCGCGTGCAAAATGCACTTTTGTGCGCTCAAAATATGATCTTTCGCGCGCAGAATTGTGGCAGAGATCTATGCCTATACAAAAGGTTAATCATACATTGAATTGAATTTGATTGCAAGTGACATATGCAAACAAGATGCAACCCCCCAGAACTAAATTACTGACACATTTTAGCAAATTTATTTTTAATGCATGTATTAAGTCATTCAACTCTAGTTCGCATCTCATCGAGGAATTACTTTGGACTGATCTGTTTAACATGTTCAGATGTTAATTTATCTTTAGGTTCAATCTCATCTATATGTTATCACAAAAGGTTTTTCTCTAACATGTAAATATTTATAATATATTTTCAGTGAATGAATTAAGATTAAATGGTTTGAACTGATTTATTTACATCTACTTAATCGTTAGAAAACCTTTCTGACAAAGTAAATTGAACGTTTCTATTTTTAAACCTAAGGCCAGGCAGAGTTCTGTTCATGTTTCATGGAAAGTTTCATTTCATTCATTCAAAGAATCGGATTATTGTTTTAAAATGTAACATACAACTTTTCCCAAAATATTTCACTTAAAAAAGGAAAAGTGTGGGGTTGGTATTTTGTTTTGAAACTCAAAGACAATGAATCACTTTAAAAGTTGCATACGTGTCCAAACAGATTTTGAGGGCACTGTATAAATGTCAAGTAAAACCTTGCAGGAATTTGGGCATTTTTGTATATTGGCACGTAAAAGTGCATTTTATCATATAGTATGCAAGTTTTGTCTCTCTGGTACAGCTCTGGCTTTTTAGTCTCCTTTTAAATCTAATTAACGTAGACTAAATGAGAGTTCAACTATGCAATAATTATTACATTTTGCGGTGGAGAGATTAGGAACAACCCAAACATGCCATGAGACTTGTTTACAACCACAAATTCAGTGTTTGGACATAGGGTGGGATGTAAACAGAGGTAAAATAATTTAAGACATACAAACCGTTGGTAGTTCAAACATTTACTCAAAACTCTCTGGGGATGCTTGATTAAATTATCGTGAGGTTCCGCCCCTGGAGTTCTATGATTGGGCGCCGAGATAAGGAGGCGTGTCACGGCTATGCTTTGTATATATAGACACACACGCTCAACTTTGACAGCCAAAACAAACTAGACGCTGTAGTGAATTGCACTTGCTATCAGATTATTCTACAGCAAATTTGATCAGTTTGATTAAGTGTTATAATTAAGTAACCAGACGACATTGCTCACATGCAAGCGCATCCTTTTAGAAGACCGGTAGCGGGTGTGTGCAAGTGACCGAGGATGGACTCGCCTATGCAGGGGTCCCACTGGCCTCCACTCGCGCTCTGTGTCCTGCTATTGGGGAGTTCCGTGTGTGCACGTGAGTCGGTCTGTCAGGGGATTTCGGTGCCATTGTGTAGAGGGATCGGTTACAACTACACCTACATGCCCAACCAATTCAACCACGACACCCAGGATGAAGCTGGGCTCGAGGTGCACCAGTTCTGGCCCCTCGTGGAGATCCAGTGTTCCCCGGACCTGCGCTTCTTTCTTTGCAGTCTGTACACGCCCATTTGCCTCGAGGACTATAAGAAGCCTTTGCCGCCGTGCAGGAGCGTGTGCGAACGGGCGAAAGCGGGATGCGCGCCTCTGATGAGGCAATACGGTTTCCCGTGGCCGGACCGAATGAGATGCGATCTTCTCCCTGTGCAGGGAGATCCAAACACTCTTTGTATGGACTACAACAGGACTGATGCTACAGCCTCACCAGCTGCTCCAAAACCAACCAGCCGACCGGGGAAGCCATACAACCGGAAAAATAAAAGCAGTCATGGATCCTCTTCATGTGAACCGGAGTGTCACTGTCGTGCGCCTATGGTGACCGTGAGCAGTGACCGTCATCCGCTGTATAACCGGGTAAAGACTGGGCAGATCTCCAATTGCGCAATGCCATGCCACAGCCCCTATCTTTCTCAGGAGGAAAGGACATTTGCCACATTTTGGATCGGAGTTTGGTCGATTTTGTGCTTCTTGTCCACCTTCGCCACAGTGGCCACTTTCCTCATTGACACTGAAAGGTTTAAATACCCCGAGCGTCCGATTATTTTTCTGTCCGCCTGCTATATGTTCGTGTCCGTGGGGTACATCATCAGACTCATCGCGGGCCACGAAAGAGTCGCGTGCAATCGGGATAACGAGGTGGACCATATCCACTATGAAACTACGGGTCCGGCGCTTTGCACGCTTGTATTTGTACTCATCTATTTTTTTGGGATGGCGAGCGCTATCTGGTGGGTGATCCTGACGTTTACGTGGTTCCTCGCGGCAGGGATGAAGTGGGGGAATGAAGCGATCGCACGATACTCGCAGTATTTTCACCTGGCCGCGTGGCTCATCCCGAGCGTCAAATCTATCGCCGCGCTCGCGCTGAGCTCGGTGGACGGGGACTCGGTTGCGGGAATCTGCTACGTGGGCAACCAAAACTTGGAAAACCTGCGGGGATTCGTGGTCGCGCCACTGGTGATCTATCTTTTTATCGGAACGGTATTTTTATTCGCGGGCTTCGTGTCTTTATTTCGGATACGGAGCGCTATTAAACAAGGAGGAACGAAAACGGACAAACTCGAGAGGTTGATGATTCGCATCGGGGTGTTTACAGTCCTGCATACGGTCATCGCCGTGGTGATTGTGGCTTGCTACGTTTACGAACAGCACAATCGAGAAGCGTGGGAAATCGCGCATGCGTGTAACTGCTCGTCGGATAAAAAAGCTCAGAAACCGGATTACGCCGTGTTTATGCTCAAGTATTTCATGTGCCTTTTGGTGGGGATCACGTCGGGTGCGTGGACGTGGTCCGGTAAAACTTTGGACTCGTGGCGAGCCCTTTGCACGCGCCGCTGCTGCCTCTGGGGTAGTAAAGGCACGAGCGGTTCGGTTTACAGTGACGCTAGCACGGGACTGACAGGAAGTTCGGTTTTGTGCGCTCCAAAACAAATGCCACTGTCCCGAGTGTGATAAAAGCGGAACTTCCTAAAAGACTTTGCAAACTGATCAACTGCTGCTTTCCTGACAAATGAGAGATGCCTATTTCCAGTATCAGGTGAGACCGGGGATAGTCACTGTGTTAAATAGCCTACTACTGTGACGACCAGTCCCGATCTCTTCAACTAAACTAAATACCAGTCATTAAATCACAGCTCAAGCCTGTGTATGAGGTTATGAATGTGCCTTTAAAAGTGTCCATACGGGTTTTTTTATATTTTCTTATGTATTTATATTAAAATGTTATTGTTAAAACAACGACATAAAATGTTTAACATTTATACAAGATTGTGTGTATTTATCATTCACTCTGACAGAAAACTATTTTGACAATAAAACACGTATTACCAAAGCATTTTTGAATGCTTATTTCATGTTTACAGAGAGCTCTCTATTGCTCACAAACATTCATACCTGTGTGAAAGTGGCAGAGTATATGTTGATCGCAACAACAGCTAGGAGGACAATATTTGGCTTTGCTCAAAATAACAGCAAATTTTGTTTGAGAGTTTAAAATGATTCATATTTCTCAGTACAGGTACAGGGCCAATACGAATAAAAAATTTACTAAAAATCATCTAAATAATTTGCCAGTGATAGGTCTATGTTCAATGATATGTACTCTGTGGATGAGATTTATTGTGTCAGAGATGTTGTAGAAGGACATAATTCCTGCTTTGTGCATAACAAGTAATAAGTAAGTAGCCTACTGAATACAGTAGGGCCTGCAGATTCAGCAGACCCACAGACAACTGTACTACACTGTAAAATCCAATAGTTTACCTTACTTAGATTTAGTTATCTTTACTTAGTTGTTATACTTACTAGGTTTTATTAAGTTACAGCTACTTTCAAGGCAAATAAAACTATTTACTTACTGTTTTGAGTGACACTTACTTAAAATATTCAAGTAGCCACAAAGGAACCAATGACATTAATAAAGCAGTGAGAGGCAGCAGTGCACTAATATGTTGCTAATGTGCAACATAACAACAGCAGAAGAAGAAAAGAAAACAAGTCTTAATCAACTAATTAGATTTTACAGTGTAACCCTGAATTCCTTAAATATTCACTTCCATCTGCATGCGCGCAAAATTATTTAAAACAAGTCATTAAGTTTTTGTTTATTTATTTCCGAAGCATTTTCTGCTTCTGGGTTTAAAAAATGTCGTAGTTTTGAGGAAGTCGTGGCCTAAAGGTTAGAGAGTCGGACTCGTAACCCAAAAGGTTGTAAAACTAAGGTGAAATAAATCACCTTCTCGTTGAAATACCTATGTCATACCCATGTTATTATACAAATGTGTGTCCTCAAACCACATAAACATGCACACACACACACACTGCTTATCAGTATTTTAGTGAAAGAATGTAAAATGCTACAACAAAACTACTAAAATGTTAACTGCGATACATTTAACCACTATTGAATGAAAAAATAGGCTATGTAAAAAATAAAACATGCTAAGTTTTTTTTTTAGTTTATCTATTAAAAACAATACAAGAGTGTTTACAACTTGCATTACAAATATAACTGCAATCACCTTTGTTAACCAGGTTAGGTGAGGATCGCACCAGACCAAGCATCTCACATGATGCTTAAACTTGTAATATGACACTATTATTAATAAAATCTATGGAGATGACAGTTTCACTGTTGATCCCAAATATATCCTAAACCCAGGATAGAGTGGTTGAGTGAATGTGGTCTGGATTCTGTGGATGAGGGTCATTGTGTCAGAAACTTTGTAGAAGGACAGAGTTCCTGCACTGTGATCCACATACACTCCAATTTTACAGGAGCTAGAGACCACAGGGAGATCAGTCTTTATGCTATTGTGACAGAATGAGTAACAGGATTTAGAGCAGAACAATCTCCAGGACTGATCATTTAACTCAAATCCACACTCAAAACCACTCCCCTTCCTTCTGATGCTCTTATATGACACTGATATATATACCCCGGACATCCCATTCCACTCAATCTCCCAGTAACAGCGTCCACACACACTCTCTCTACACAACACCTGAAAAAAATCATGAAATCGGTCCGCATGAACAGGATACCGCTGGTCAGCCCCAATAAATGTAGCCACTCTGTTGCCTTCAGACAGACAGAGATACTTATGTGCAGTGTTCGGATCCAGTGTGAGCTGGTGGGAATCTGGGGGGGGACAGATTTACACCAGGAAACTTAAAAAATATAATAAAAATCTATCTGGAGGTTAATTGTCACAAGAAAGCGATTTGCGAGTTTGCGAGACCAAGAACTCGGCTCTGGTCCTAAATTCAGGGGTGGAAACAATCTCGACATATGTCACTAATGAAACCAAGAAACCAAGACAATGTTAAAAATCTACACAAATTCCACTTTTATTTGTATTTTTTTATATATATTTTTTCCAGTTTCTTCTAGTAAGTATTTTATGACGAGTTAATCCATCTCAAGTGGTCCAATGGTTGCTTGACCATTTTTAATTTTGACTACCTCTATGTAATCAATATTGCAAAACCTCCATTTATATAAATTCATTGCGGGCCAAAACACAAAGACAGTCACTGTGGTTAAACCAAATTAAACCAAAAAAATAGACTGGGTATTTTGTAATCCAGTCACATAGAGGTAATCACTCGAAAAAACAAGGAACATCAACCAACTTTACCATTTTGGACCATTTGAGATGGAATGACCCTGATGCCTGACATATTTTTTTTTAAAGGTAATTAATCTCCAGTACTTTACCTTTACCAAATATACTCTCTATTGCTTCCTTACAGAGATCCTCAAGCATAGAGATAGATTTTCGCACATCATCATATGAAAAGAAAGAACTGATATTGATGTTTTCTGTAGATGCGGGAAGAACAGAGAGAGACTGGAAACTCTACAAAAACACATAAATGGATAGATCAAAATCAATAAAGTTTTCAAGGTGTCAAACACATTTAGAATTTTTCAATATTTTCAGACTCAAAAACAAATGTAGCGCAAATTGATTCAAGATGATGTAAAATCCTTTTGTCCAGCAAAAATCTCCTTGTAATATTAATAACATCCTAAAGTTATTTTTTTCAAATCTGTTACCTGTAGGAAATGGATGAGGTTTTCTGTGTGTAAAAGCTGCTTCAGCTCAGCGTCTCTCCTCCTCAGATCATAAATCTCCTGCTTCAGTTGCTCTAAGAGTCCTTCAGCTCGACTCACTTCAGCCTTTTCTCGATCTCTGATCATCTGTATCACCTCAGAGCGTCTTCTCTCAATGGAGCGGATCAGTTCAGTAAAGATCCTCTCACTGTTCTTCACTGCTGCCTGTGCGGAGCTCTGTTATGACACACATAGAGAATCATTCGGTTTAGTCTGTTAGCCACAGTGGGCTTCAGTGGGACTGCTCTTCTAACATCCAGCATTTATTTTTCTCCTTTGTTAATAACTCACCTTATGAGTATCCACAGCCTGTTTCAGCTTCTGAAGCTCCTTCTCTTTCTCCTGGATTCTCTGCTGAAACTTTCTTTGTATGTCCCATAATTGTTTCTGTAACAAAAACAGATAACATGCAGCTCCAGCATCATAAACGTGCATTTTACTAACATTAGCTTTTCATACCTGTTTCTCAGTCCTCTCTGCTTCAGCCGAAACTGTGTGATGATTTTTATGTTCATCCATCGTGCACAAAAAACAAATACACGTTTGGTCAGTACAACAGTAAACCTCCAGCAGTCGGTCATGTTGAGAGCAGCTCATCTCCTTGAGTCGTCCAGTGGCATTAATCAAACTGTGTTTCTTATCTTTAAAGAATCTGTCGTGTTGTTTAAGGTGGTTTTGACAGTAAGAGTTTAGACACATCAGACAAGACCCGACGGCTTTGTATTTTCTCCCTGTGCAGATGTCACACTCCACATCTCCAGGTCCAGCGTAACTGGAAGCAGGAAAAACTGTTTGGATTTTTGTCTTCTTCAGTTTCTCCACCGTTTCAGCCAGCATCACATTCTTATTTAAAGTAGGTCTTGGACTGAAGGTCTGTCTGCACTGAGGGCAGCTGTAAACTCTCTTTTGATCATCCTGATTCCAGTATTCTGCAATACAGTTCATACAGTAGCTGTGGCCACAGGGGATTGTCACTGGATCCTTCAGTAGATCCAGACAGATCGGACAGCTGAACTGATCCTGAGCCACTGAAATACTGGCTTCTGTCATTTCAGTGTACAGAAACACAGACAAAGAGAAACATGCATCAGCTTATACACTTAGGTATTGTTTTCTCTGAAATGAACAGCTTATATAGGGG
>NW_015507023.1:275442-278952 GCF_001515645.1 Sinocyclocheilus grahami
ATTTATTTTCATTACTTGTAACAATAGCCATTTTATTTGCTCTTTTTGTTGTGCTGCTACTGACACAAGACAGCAAATAAAATTGTCAAATAAAATCAACAACTATAAAACAAAGCAACTGTATAATTTATTCATGCCGCAATGCACTCTGGGAGTCAGTGAGTAGCTATACTAAGTCATGAGTAAACCTAAATGAAAGGATCATGTACTGTTCTTTTTTAGTTACTAGAACTCTCGTGTAAGTAAACTATACTAACTAAGCATCTGTCAGTACAACATACTATTGCTATTTCACTTTACTTAGTTTTTTCAAGGCAATCGGTTTGCATGCTTTTTTTAAGTAAGCTCAACTAATTAGATTTTACAGTGTAACCCTGAATTCCTTAAATATTCACTTCCATCTGCATGCGCGCAAAATTATTTAAAACAAGTCATTAAGTTTTTGTTTATTTATTTCCGAAGCATTTTCTGCTTCTGGGTTTAAAAAATGTCGTAGTTTTGAGGAAGTCGTGGCCTAAAGGTTAGAGAGTCGGACTCGTAACCCAAAAGGTTGTAAAACTAAGGTGAAATAAATCACCTTCTCGTTGAAATACCTATGTCATACCCATGTTATTATACAAATGTGTGTCCTCAAACCACATAAACATGCACACACACACACACTGCTTATCAGTATTTTAGTGAAAGAATGTAAAATGCTACAACAAAACTACTAAAATGTTAACTGCGATACATTTAACCACTATTGAATGAAAAAATAGGCTATGTAAAAAATAAAACATGCTAAGTTTTTTTTTTAGTTTATCTATTAAAAACAATACAAGAGTGTTTACAACTTGCATTACAAATATAACTGCAATCACCTTTGTTAACCAGGTTAGGTGAGGATCGCACCAGACCAAGCATCTCACATGATGCTTAAACTTGTAATATGACTATTATTAATCAAATCTATGGAGATGACAGTTTCACTGTTGATCCCAAATATATCCTAAACCCAGGATAGAGTGGTTGAGTGAATGTGGTCTGGATTCTGTGGATGAGGGTCATTGTGTCAGAAACTTTGTAGAAGGACAGAGTTCCTGCACTGTGATCCACATACACTCCAATTTTACAGGAGCTAGAGACCACAGGGAGATCAGTCTTTATGCTATTGTGACAGAATGAGTAACAGGATTTAGAGCAGAACAATCTCCAGGACTGATCATTTAACTCAAATCCACACTCAAAACCACTCCCCTTCCTTCTGATGCTCTTATATGACACTGATATATATACCCCGGACATCCCATTCCACTCAATCTCCCAGTAACAGCGTCCACACACACTCTCTCTACACAACACCTGAAAAAAATCATGAAATCGGTCCGCATGAACAGGATACCGCTGGTCAGCCCCAATAAATGTAGCCACTCTGTTGCCTTCAGACAGACAGAGATACTTATGTGCAGTGTTCGGATCCAGTGTGAGCTGGTGGGAATCTGGGGGGGGACAGATTTACACCAGGAAACTTAAAAAATATAATAAAAATCTATCTGGAGGTTAATTGTCACAAGAAAGCGATTTGCGAGACTTACATTGCAAGAACTCGGCTCTGGTCCTAAATTCAGGGGTGGAAACAATCTCGACATATGTCACTAATGAAACCAAGAGACATTCACAATGTTAAAAATCTACACAAATTCCACTTTTATTTGTATTTTTTTATATATATTTTTTCCAGTTTCTTCTAGTAAGTATTTTATGACGAGTTAATCCATCTCAAGTGGTCCAATGGTTGCTTGACCATTTTTAATTTTGACTACCTCTATGTAATCAATATTGCAAAACCTCCATTTATATAAATTCATTGCGGGCCAAAACACAAAGACAGTCACTGTGGTTAAACCAAATTAAACCAAAAAAATAGACTGGGTATTTTGTAATCCAGTCACATAGAGGTAATCACTTGAAAAAACAAGGAACATCAACCAACTTTACCATTTTGGACCATTTGAGATGGAATGACCCTGATGCCTGACATATTTTTTTTTAAAGGTAATTAATCTCCAGTACTTTACCTTTACCAAATATACTCTCTATTGCTTCCTTACAGAGATCCTCAAGCATAGAGATAGATTTTCGCACATCATCATATGAAAAGAAAGAACTGATATTGATGTTTTCTGTAGATGCGGGAAGAACAGAGAGAGACTGGAAACTCTACAAAAACACATAAATGGATAGATCAAAATCAATAAAGTTTTCAAGTGGTCAAGCACATTTAGAATTTTTCAATATTTTCAGACTCAAAAACAAACATAGCGCAAATTGATTCAAGATGATGTAAAATCCTGTTGACCAGCAAAAATCTCCTTGTAATATTAATAACATCCTAAAATTATTATTTTTTTAAATCTGTTACCTGTAGGAAATGGATGTGGTTTTCTGTGTGTAAAATTCAAGTGGTCAAGCACATTTAGAATTTTTCAATATTTTCAGACTCAAAAACAAACATAGCGCAAATTGATTCAAGATGATGTAAAATCCTGTTGACCAGCAAAAATCTCCTTGTAATATTAATAACATCCTAAAATTATTATTTTTTTAAATCTGTTACCTGTAGGAAATGGATGTGGTTTTCTGTGTGTAAAAGCTGCTTCAGCTCACCATCTCTCCTCCTCAGATCATCAATCTCCTGCTTCAGTTGCTCTAAGAGTCCTTCAGCTCGCCTCACTTCAGCCTTTTCTCGATCTCTGATCATCTGTATCACCTCAGAGCGTCTTCTCTCAATGGAGTGGATCAGTTCAGTAAAGATCCTCTCACTGTCCTTCACTGCTGCCTGTGCGGAGCTCTGTTATGACACACATAGAGAATCATTCGGTTTAGTCTGTTAGCCACAGTGGGCTTCAGTGGGACTGCTCTTCTAACATCCAGCATTTATTTTTCTCCTTTGTTAATAACTCACCTTATGAGTATCCACAGCCTGTTTCAGCTTCTGAAGCTCCTTCTCTTTCTCCTGGATTCTCTGCTGAAACTTTCTTTGTATGTCCCATAATTGTTTCTGTAACAAAAACAGATAACATGCAGCTCCAGCATCATAAACGTGCATTTTACTAACATTAGCTTTTCATACCTGTTTCTCAGTCCTCTCTGCTTCAGCCGAAACTGTGTGATGATTTTTATGTTCATCCATCGTGCACAAAAAACAAATACACTTTTGGTCAGTACAACAGTAAACCTCCAGCAGTCGGTCATGTTGAGAGCAGATCATCTCCTTGAGTCGTCCAGTGGCATTAATCAAACTGTGTTTCTTATCTTTAAAGAATCTGTCGTGTTGTTTAAGGTGGTTTTGACAGTAAGAGTTTAGACACATCAGACAAGACCTGACGGCTTTGTATTTTCTCCCTGTGCAGATGTCACACTCCACATCTCCAGGTCCAGCGTAACTGGAAGCAGGAAAAACTGTTTGGATTTTTGTTGTCTTCAGTTTCTCCACCGTTTCAGCCAGCATCACATTCTTATTTAAAG
>NW_015507023.1:279486-282950 GCF_001515645.1 Sinocyclocheilus grahami
ATTTATTTTCATTACTTGTAACAATAGCCATTTTATTTGCTCTTTTTGTTGTGCTGCTACTGACACAAGACAGCAAATAAAATTGTCAAATAAAATCAACAACTATAAAACAAAGCAACTGTATAATTTATTCATGCCGCAATGCACTCTGGGAGTCAGTGAGTAGCTATACTAAGTCATGAGTAAACCTAAATGAAAGGATCATGTACTGTTCTTTTTTAGTTACTAGAACTCTCGTGTAAGTAAACTATACTAACTAAGCATCTGTCAGTACAACATACTATTGCTATTTCACTTTACTTAGTTTTTTCAAGGCAATCGGTTTGCATGCTTTTTTTAAGTAAGCTCAACTAATTAGATTTTACAGTGTAACCCTGAATTCCTTAAATATTCACTTCCATCTGCATGCGCGCAAAATTATTTAAAACAAGTCATTAAGTTTTTGTTTATTTATTTCCGAAGCATTTTCTGCTTCTGGGTTTAAAAAATGTCGTAGTTTTGAGGAAGTCGTGGCCTAAAGGTTAGAGAGTCGGACTCGTAACCCAAAAGGTTGTAAAACTAAGGTGAAATAAATCACCTTCTCGTTGAAATACCTATGTCATACCCATGTTATTATACAAATGTGTGTCCTCAAACCACATAAACATGCACACACACACACACTGCTTATCAGTATTTTAGTGAAAGAATGTAAAATGCTACAACAAAACTACTAAAATGTTAACTGCGATACATTTAACCACTATTGAATGAAAAAATAGGCTATGTAAAAAATAAAACATGCTAAAATTTTTTTTTTGTTTATCTATTAAAAACAATACAAGAGTGTTTACAACTTGCATTACAAATATAACTGCAATCACCTTTGTTAACCAGGTTAGGTGAGGATCGCACCAGACCAAGCATCTCACATGATGCTTAAACTTGTAATATGACTATTATTAATCAAATCTATGGAGATGACAGTTTCACTGTTGATCCCAAATATATCCTAAACCCAGGATAGAGTGGTTGAGTGAATGTGGTCTGGATTCTGTGGATGAGGGTCATTGTGTCAGAAACTTTGTAGAAGGACAGAGTTCCTGCACTGTGATCCACATACACTCCAATTTTACAGGAGCTAGAGACCACAGGGAGATCAGTCTTGATGCTATTGTGACAGAATGAGTAACAGGATTTAGAGCAGAACAATCTCCAGGACTGATCATTTAACCCAAATCCACACTCAAAACCACTCCCCTTCCTTCTGATGCTCTTATATGACACTGATATATATACCCCGGACATCCCATTCCACTCAATCTCCCAGTAACAGCGTCCACACACACTCTCTCTACACAACACCTGAAAAAAATCATGAAATCGGTCCGCATGAACAGGATACCGCTGGTCAGCCCCAATAAATGTAGCCACTCTGTTGCCTTCAGACAGACAGAGATACTTATGTGCAGTGTTCGGATCCAGTGTGAGCTGGTGGGAATCTGGGGGGGGACAGATTTACACCAGGAAACTTAAAAAATATAATAAAAATCTATCTGGAGGTTAATTGTCACAAGAAAGCGATTTGCGAGACTTACATTGCAAGAACTCGGCTCTGGTCCTAAATTCAGGGGTGGAAACAATCTCGACATATGTCACTAATGAAACCAAGAGACATTCACAATGTTAAAAATCTACACAAATTCCACTTTTATTTGTATTTTTTTATATATATTTTTTCCAGTTTCTTCTAGTAAGTATTTTATGACGAGTTAATCCATCTCAAGTGGTCCAATGGTTGCTTGACCATTTTTAATTTTGACTACCTCTATGTAATCAATATTGCAAAACCTCCATTTATATAAATTCATTGCGGGCCAAAACACAAAGACAGTCACTGTGGTTAAACCAAATTAAACCAAAAAAATAGACTGGGTATTTTGTAATCCAGTCACATAGAGGTAATCACTTGAAAAAACAAGGAACATCAACCAACTTTACCATTTTGGACCATTTGAGATGGAATGACCCTGATGCCTGACATATTTTTTTTTAAAGGTAATTAATCTCCAGTACTTTACCTTTACCAAATATACTCTCTATTGCTTCCTTACAGAGATCCTCAAGCATAGAGATAGATTTTCGCACATCATCATATGAAAAGAAAGAACTGATATTGATGTTTTCTGTAGATGCGGGAAGAACAGAGAGAGACTGGAAACTCTACAAAAACACATAAATGGATAGATCAAAATCAATAAAGTTTTCAAGTGGTCAAGCACATTTAGAATTTTTCAATATTTTCAGACTCAAAAACAAACATAGCGCAAATTGATTCAAGATGATGTAAAATCCTGTTGACCAGCAAAAATCTCCTTGTAATATTAATAACATCCTAAAATTATTATTTTTTTAAATCTGTTACCTGTAGGAAATGGATGTGGTTTTCTGTGTGTAAAAGCTGCTTCAGCTCACCATCTCTCCTCCTCAGATCATCAATCTCCTGCTTCAGTTGCTCTAAGAGTCCTTCAGCTCGCCTCACTTCAGCCTTTTCTCGATCTCTGATCATCTGTATCACCTCAGAGCGTCTTCTCTCAATGGAGTGGATCAGTTCAGTAAAGATCCTCTCACTGTCCTTCACTGCTGCCTGTGCGGAGCTCTGTTATGACACACATAGAGAATCATTCGGTTTAGTCTGTTAGCCACAGTGGGCTTCAGTGGGACTGCTCTTCTAACATCCAGCATTTATTTTTCTCCTTTGTTAATAACTCACCTTATGAGTATCCACAGCCTGTTTCAGCTTCTGAAGCTCCTTCTCTTTCTCCTGGATTCTCTGCTGAAACTTTCTTTGTATGTCCCATAATTGTTTCTGTCACAAAAACAGATAACATGCAGCTCCAACATCATAAACGTGCATTTTACTAACATTAGCTTTTCATACCTGTTTCTCAGTCCTCTCTGCTTCAGCCGAAACTGTGTGATGATTTTTATGTTCATCCATCGTGCACAAAAAACAAATACACTTTTGGTCAGTACAACAGTAAACCTCCAGCAGTCGGTCATGTTGAGAGCAGATCATCTCCTTGAGTCGTCCAGTGGCATTAATCAAACTGTGTTTCTTATCTTTAAAGAATCTGTCGTGTTGTTTAAGGTGGTTTTGACAGTAAGAGTTTAGACACATCAGACAAGACCTGACGGCTTTGTATTTTCTCCCTGTGCAGATGTCACACTCCACATCTCCAGGTCCAGCGTAACTGGAAGCAGGAAAAACTGTTTGGATTTTTGTTGTCTTCAGTTTCTCCACCGTTTCAGCCAGCATCACATTCTTATTTAAAGCAGGTCTTGGACTGAAGGTCTGTCTGCACTGAGGGCAGCTATAAACTCTCTTTTGATCATCCTGATTCCAGTATTCTGCAATACAGTTCATACAGTAGCTGTGTCCACAGGGGATTGTCACTGGATCCTTCAGTAGATCCAGACAGATC
>NW_015507024.1:0-25801 GCF_001515645.1 Sinocyclocheilus grahami
CAGCAGCATTTATTAGTGCAAACACAATGAAGGGCATTTTCCATCATTTTAACAATGAGCTACTGTCATTGATGACAGGCTACCTAATCCGAAGTGTAAATCTATTGTCATAAAGTGGCAGAAGCAGCATTATACTGCAATAGTAGTGACCAGTGTTGGACAAGTTACTTTAAAAAAAATAATTAGTTATAGTCACTAGTTACTTCTCACAAATAGTTAGTACTGAGTTACTGAGTTAGTAACTGAGTTGCATCATTATAAAAGTAACCAGTTACCAGGGAAAGTAAGTATTGCGTTACTTAAAAAAAAATAATTCAAATGTAAAATAACTTGGATGCCTCCAATATTAAATGTGAAATCAATTAAATGGACACTACATAGAATAAATTATTATTTGTAAACATTGTACACTAATACAAAACAACAATTTAAAAATACTTACTTTTTTTAACACTGCAAATTTTTTAACATTCTAGCAGACATTGCCGAAAATCTCCCAGATTCTGTGAACTGTTTGTGGGTGGAGCATCCATTTGTCCGAGGGGACATTGCTCCAAGATAGCATGTCTGCTCCCTGGTTCAGCCTGCCCGGCACATGCGTTGCTCTCAGTGAACGCAAGTTGAGCTGAGCCCATTCCAAGAGGTGCTCTACCAGAATGAAGAGGCGCTTCGAGGAGAGAATGCTCTGGCAATTTATATAGGACACCACCGTCATGCTGTCCGAACGGACTAAGACGGGGTGTCCACTTAGGTCTGGCAGAAAGGTGCAGAGGCCCAAACATACTGCCAGCATTTCCAAACAGTTGATGTGAAGCCGACCCTCCTCTTTCGACCAGTGGCTGAAAGCCGGTTTGCTGTTGCACAGCGCTCCCCAACCTGTGTTGGAAGCATCTGTCGAGACCACCTTCCTTCTGCAGGCCATTCCCAAGGGCACACCCTATTCCATCCACTGAGGGTATTTCCAAGGAGCCAGAGCTGTTACACAGGCCTGGCCCACCTTGACACGAAGGTGTCCGAGATGCCAGGCGTGGGGCGGAACACGTGGTTTCAGCCAGCATCTTTTGAAATGCCTAGAGAGGGCGAGAGGCTCCAATTTTGAATGAGGCTGCGAGCTGCTGAATGGCCAGTGCACGTTCTGCCGCGACTACCACCCTTACTTGGGCTGAGTCGAGAACTGTTCCCAGGAACAATATCTGTTGGCTGGGGGACAGCATACTCTTGGCAAAATTGACACTGAGTCCCAGGCAATCTTAGTGGCTGAGGAGGACGGATCTGTGAGATAGTAGCTTGTCCTCCGACTGGGCCAGAATGAGCCAGTCGTTGAGGTAATTCCCATCTGTCTCAGCGGGGAAAGAGCACAATCCATGCACTTCGTAAAAGTGCGAGGAGCTAGGGACAGTTCAAAGGAAAGGACCGTGTATTGATACGCCACTCCGTCAAAGGCAAATCTCAAGAATCGTCTGTGGTGGGGGGCTATGTGGACGTGAAAGTAGGCGTTTTTCAGATCCAGCAAAAAGAACCAGTCCCATGGGCACACTTGCGAGAGGATCTGTTTCAATGTAATCATCCTGAACGGCAGTTTTATGAGGTGTCTGATATCGAGGATGGGTCTTAGGCTGGCATCCTTTTTGGGGACGAGGAAGTATCGGCTGTAGAAGCCTGACTCGCTCTGAGCCGGGGGAATCGTTTCTACGGCTCCTTTCGCCAGGAAATTCATCACCTCGGCGTGCAGAACATGTGCGTCCTTGCTCTGAACCGAGGTGGAAACTACGTTGCTGAAACGCTGGGGTCTTTGAGCGAATTGAAGTGTATAACCTTGTTTTATTATCCCCAAAACCCAGTCTGACACTCCGGGGATGGCCTGTCAGGCCTTGGCCCATGTGGCGAGGGGTTGGATTGAGTCGAATGACAGGCCGCCTTGCGGGGACCTGATGCTCATGATAAGAGGAAGAGGAAATTTTCTCTCTTTTTGAAAATGTTTGTTTTATTTTCCTCGCTATAACAGCGATCGGTTGTGTGGGCGGTATTTGAACGGGCCCAGAGTTCACAATGGTAGTTTACCACAAGCACATTGCCGTCGGCACTTGGAATTGAATGGGATACTTGGAGGCACGACAGAGGCTGCTTGGGGGGTTTTCCGGCTGTAGCAAGACTTGGCCCCTTCCTCTTTCTGTCCCGCAGATCAGGAAGATGCCTGAGGCACCGGATCCAGCACTATCAGCTTAGAAGCTGATTGAGCAGCTGGAGGTGCGCTGAGTCTGCGCCGTCTTTTGGCGCCTGGAAGCAGTTGCAGAACTGAAGCGCTTTGGCAAGAAGTGTCACATTGCCTGGGACTACTTCTGCGCGGCGGTGCAGCGTTCAGTGAAACCCTCAACCGCAGGTCCAAACAG
This sequence comes from Sinocyclocheilus grahami, assembly GCF_001515645.1. Classification (NCBI taxonomy): domain Eukaryota; kingdom Metazoa; phylum Chordata; class Actinopteri; order Cypriniformes; family Cyprinidae; genus Sinocyclocheilus; species Sinocyclocheilus grahami. The sequence goes on from NW_015507024.1 coordinate 2,391, forward strand.
GCTGGTGGGGGAGACCAGGGAGTCGAGGAAGGGGACCTTATCCGCATCCTTGACCTCTGTAAGGGTCGCACCACTAGACTGTCCATGGACCTGCCAATCGCCCGAGCCGTCATCTTGGTGATGCATAAAGCCAGGTCGGTCGCGCTGCACAGCTCTTTAAAAGCTGCGGGGTCTGGGCCGGACTCATTGGCCTGAAAGACCTGGAGGACCGCCATGGAGTGAAGTGCCGAGGCCACTTGTCCAGCTGACGAATAGACTCGTCCAGCGATAGCTGAAGTCGTCCTACACAGCTTGGATGGGTGGGCAACCTTTGCCTTCCAACTGATGGCCGTGGGTGAGCAAAGATGTGCGGTCACTCACTCATCCAAGAGAGGCAGTCTGTCATACCCTTTTTCTTCGGTAGTAGGGAGCGCGCCAAAATCTGGCGATCTTGTCATGGACTTCTGGGAAGAATGGTGAAGCCCGTTGACGAGGGGCCTGACGGTGCCCCGGCAAGAACCATTTTTTTCCAGGCAGCTGCGGGTGGATTCTCAGGAGGAGACCACTCCAAACCCAGCTCCTCCACAGCTTTAGACAGGATGCGGCGTCAATGCCTGTGCTGGTTGCTCTGGGCTGTGCGGACGGCAGGGAGGCGGGGTCTTGAGACGAGCCCGACAGCTCTTCCGCATCTGAATCAGAGACATGCTGTCGTCCATTTCGTCGCACTCGCTCCCACCAAACGAGACCAGATCACTGGCAGCCGAAGAGGGAAGCTGGTCCGGGTGAGCGAAGAGGATGGGAGAAACCTCTATATGAGGAGAGAGTGAGGCACGCGGGGGCTCACTTGTCTTTGAGATCCAAGTTCCTCTGTCCCGCTGATTTTTCCTCACAGGTTCCTGGGAGGAAGGAAGCGGGAGGGCGCGAGGAGCGGAGTCGCTTTCTGAAAAGAAAGCTAACCGCGAGTGCAGAAAGGCGAGTCTCATATCCTCGCAATGAGGACATCCGCGGCGCGCAAGCATGAAACACACTCACCGTGTTTGTCAGTGGCATGCAGGGGAGCCCTGCACGAGTGACAATAACGGCGTGGCATTTGTAACAACGCCGAGAAAATTGGCTCTTAGAAATTTGCTCTAATAAACAAATTGCCGGATGTAGGCAGGGGACCGCAGCTGCTGCAGACGCTGAAGTCAGCCGAGCAGGAAGGCGTCTTGATCCGCTGCAAGGCTTGTTCACGGCGAAGTCTTCGATTCTCGTAGAGCGAAGATCTTGCAGTCATCGCTGAAAGAGAAGAAATCTGAGGATCCTATGGCGAAATGCCTGCTTATATAGCCAGATGGCCCCACCCATTCTGGCAGGCTCTGGCGAAAGATGCTGCTCCATTTTGATCCAAATTTAATTAAGTTTCCTTTTCTTTCTTCAATAGAAAAGCAGAATAAAAGACAAATAGCAAAGATAATAACAAACAGAATGAAGTGGTTCAGGAGTGCTATTTGTCATGAACAATACACTACTTCAACAATAAACTGTTTATCATTAACTAAAGTGAGCATTTGGGGACTTGGATGGAAGAGCTGCTTTTAGATTTAAAAAACTGGCTCTGAACAACAAAGATAAGAATATAATTGTCACAGCCAGTGGCTGGTGTGCCCTTGAAAGCCACCAGGGGGCACACTTCTGGATCATGGTTTGTTTTGTTCTGGACTTCAGTTCCCATCACCCATTGCTATCCCTTCTAGCCTTAACCACAAATCAGACAGAGAGTAGATTAACTTCGGCAGACTTAAACTTGCAAAATGGTGTGTTCTGCGGTTGACATAAAATACTTTCTGATGTTTATTCATGTTTATTTCGTGCTTTACGTAAATATGAAAAGACGATTGGTTCACGTGTTTGAACTGAGGCAATACAGTGATCTGTCACGACACATTAAAGAGCCACAAAACGGTATTTTTTGTTTGAATTTCTTTAAAAATGACCAAATTTGACAGCTGAGAGTCCTGAGACCTTGTGTCATACCAGAAGTAACCCGCTCTGTCTTGTCTGTCGGTGTGTTGTCAGTTTCCTCTTTGCTCTGCGATGGATTTTTCACTGTGCGAGAACATGAGTGTAGTGTGAGAGCGGCATTGTTTGTCAGGGATAGCAACTAAGGAGTGCGGGTCTTTGTGAACGGTCAATTGCATGAAGTTCAACATGGCTCATAGTTACTTCACAGGACACTGTTAGCATGCATTATTTTAGGTCATCAATGTTTGTTCTATATATTAAGAGATAGACCAGCAGGCCATAGAAGAGCTTGCAATGTTTTGATTCTATGAACGGGAGAGTCTTCATACTTAGAAGTTTCTGAGAACACATTCTCACACTCATGCCAATGAAGCAAATTAGAGCGACCAACACTGTTTTCTCGCTATCTTACCTGTGTGCATCTCCAAAACTGGATTTTCTTAAGCTTGTTAATGGACACTGAAAGATGTGGAATCCATGTTAGAGTTTGAATTCCTAAAAGTTACCTGTTTTCCAGGCCATCATGAAACAGCATGTGACAAAAATTAAACTCACATCACATCTTATATGTCCGTCCGCACATCAGGCCTTCTGTAAAGCTTGTCAGGTTTGCAGGCAGAAAGAATGACTGTCCTAGAGTAGCTTGAGCTTTTTTGAATTATGTTCCAAGATTTGCATTCTGTGTCATTCATAAAACCAAAAGCTCTCCAAAAAACCTAGACAGCCACAAATCCAAACGGCATCTCTCTTCAGCTGAGGCTAATCTTCCTTGTACGTGCAGGTTCGGCCCAGGACCATTTGGAGAAAAAAAATGCTACAATATATATATATATATATTTAATTTGTTATATAGCCAATCTCTCTCTCTCTCTAAAAAAGAATTATAATAATTTTCTGAGCCATAATTCATACATGTCTCAAAATGCTGGCAACGTGGTTGGAACGATTTCAAACCCCTTAAATGAATAGAAAAACTCTGAATTCGATATTCAATTTTACCTTCTGAGTTGGACATTTTTAATATTTTCATCATTTTCTTATGGTTAATGTAACAGATCAATGGGCATCGTGTAAGTTTTTTTCTTAAGATAACTGTGTAAAGTCAAGTATTCCATTCTTATGCTGATGCTTGAAAAAAAAGAAATACACACACATAGAAACACAGTAATGAAACATCTTTGGAAAAGCACAGCAAATCCATATCTTCATACAATTTTAATGTTTTCATCACATGAGAACACAAAAAACGGTCCAACAAATCGGACCTCAGTTAATATTTTTATAGAACCTTTTTTTTTTAATTGACATGTTGTGACATAATAAAAGTCTAATTTCCAATTGTCCAGTTGCCAGTTATCAAGTGTGTAGGGTCAGCTCAAAACAAGCACATCCATGAAAGTGTTGCAAAAGTGCATGTCAATTTCATTTAATGTAAAACTGGTATATACTGTACATATCAGACACAACGTTGTTACAGTAAGAGTAGGGCATTACACATCAGTCAGCCGTTGACATGCTCCTGACAGCATTTGTGTAGCCAAACCCAATGAGACAAATGAAGACAACAGAGAATAAATGTCCTCGCCCTCTTTCATATAGAAAGAAACATTCCAGACACATCCAGACTTTAGCAAGCAGTAAACATTAAAAACAGAAATATACAAGTCAATGTGGACAGACAGCAGTTTCTCGAACTGTGAGAAATGACCTCAGGATAAGAGAAGATCATTAGGAATGGATTACTGCTGCTTTTGTATTGTTCTGGTTTTGCATATATTCAACACCTCATTATTCATATTTCAAAAGTTTGTTGCTCTGGTCACATGAGGCAGGCTGGGCTGGTGATGATGGCTCAGTTTTCCTGATACCATCTTGTTTTGTGAGCCCAAATACTTTCTCATATATGTTCAATCTGGTTTATTTTGTAATGTTCAAACATTTATTTTTAACAATAAAAATGCAAGACTCTTTACAAGAAAAGGAAAAGCAAAACATGAAGGATATTACTTACAAATAGGTTGTTGGAACACGGAATGTCAAACATCTTTTAGCCCCTGCCTTCATTTCTTTATAAATGCTTGACTGTGTGCAACAGAAAACTGCAATGTTCATATATTTATTGGGTCATGATGGGGTCTTGATTCTCTTCCAGGTGGTTCTGTTGTTAGCTGCTGTGCAGACTCAGACTGTGGTTCTGAAAAACGAAACACAATGCAAGTTAATCAACACTGTAACAGTTTCTTAATTCTGCACAGATGAGAATGTGTTCACACTGCGCTTGTGTGAACATTCACTTCAACACATGAATCAGACAGGCTTGAACATACAACAATCATTCAATGTTTTCATATCTATTTATTGTATTACTATTTTTATTTTTAAAAAAAAGAAACACACTCAAGCTTGCTTCAGGCAGCTCTGGTTTAACAAAATCTAAAAATAAAAAGAGAATCTAAAAATGCACATACTGACTAAAGAGAGAACAAAGAAATGCAACAGTTGTATAGCTTTTGTTTTTTTGTTCAGAATAAAATGTGACAAACCTACAGTGTTTTAACCGACATGCCTGACCTTGACCATAATATATTTCTCTGGCCTCTGGCAACCGTAATCAGCAGAACGGAGAAACAGTGTCGGGAGCACCTGAAGGCAATATCCTTCATCAAGGAAGGGAGCATTTACGGAACAGTAAAAGCCTCAGGAGGCGAGCAGGACATCACTGGAATTAATTTTGTAATTATTAGAGAGAAGGACAATGTGTAGGCCTTTCTCTCCTTCCCAGTACTGTTTTCTGGTCAACCCAACATTCCCAGGTCGGTGAGAAGGTGCTGCCCTGAGTCCAGCCGAAAGCATTGAGCTGGCTGTTTGTAGAGTCACGGCATGCCAGAGATGCTGGGAAGAGGATCCCAATCTTCCCACAGAAGACCACATCAGAGAGGCGACAGCTGGAGGGCATCTTCCCATTAGAGGCTGTGACCGCAGTGTGACATCCAAAAGGAAGCCATGCTGCTCGACTTCCCAAAACCATGCCTGTATGGCCATCATCCACTCCATCAAATCCCAAATGCTCTGTGACAGGAAAACCGACTAAACTGACAAGTGCATCATGATCGTAGTGGATTCCAGTTTCATCCTCCTCCAGTTCAGTCTCATTCCCTTACTCATACCAATAAGTGCCTTAATTTCCCATTACTGGTATGCTAATACCACAAGATACCTTGAAGCAGTTCCTCTCTGCAAAGCCACACAACAGAACATTGTCAGAGAGAGGTGTCTTCTCTCCACTAATGTAAGAATTCCAAAGGAAATTCCAAAATAGGGATTCCAAATGAGGATGTAAAAAGGAATCTAAGCCACCTGGTGAGCAAATTCTAAAAAGTGTACGTAGAGATCCCCAGTCAGACCGAGGTGACAGCACATCATGTATCCACACTGCTTGGGGTGATTATAAAGGTGCTTTCGCACCGGAGGAACCTTTTCATAGTTCTTAGGACTATTGGCAGTAGTTCCCGCTTTATGGCGTGTTCACACTGCAGGAACTAATTTAGTTCTAGGACCTCCATTTTGGGGAACTAAATTAGAGTTGTAGGAGATTTAGTCAGATTGCCATGCTCCTTATCATTTGGGATAAGCCCCGAATTGGGCCCCCCCCCCCCCCCTGATCGTTTGAGGATGCAAATCGGGCTTAAAATCATCTAATGGCGCCAGGCTTAAGAAGCCTCCAGGAACGCGTTCTAGGGATGGGCTCTCACAGCATGGGATACCCATCCACGCTTGAGAGATTCGGCTTGTCCAAATGTACGCGACAGAAAGTACGCACGTAAAACTGTCCCAGGTCTTAAAAATGTCAAAGCGCAGTGCCCTTAAAGGTCCACTGAAGTGCTTTGAAAAATGCAGCGTTGTTCTGTGTGTTGACGTCATTTCAACTGAAACAGGAAGTCAGGGCGGGACATATCAACCAGCCCCGCCCCCTTTTTAAAATAGCCAATAGCGTTTCATTTATATTACAGTTTGGACCAGAGCCGTTGAGCTCGCTAAAGCCGCATTTGACAGCATATATATCAGCCACAATCTCATATTGCAATAAAATATAGCATTCCATGTAGAATTCAAATTGGTCTGTTAAGTTTTATGGTCTGCGCCGACTCGTGCATATTATCCGCTCCGTGTATCGTGTCTGTGGACCGGAGCAGACTGCATGCACAATGTGGCGTTTTACAGCGTGAAACCAGACTTCATTCACCCCAACGGAAAGCATATTTACACTGTCTGAATCATTCCCTATCCCCTATGTAGTGCACTACATGCCATTCACCGAACAGAAAATACAAATCCTGTGAACAAGTGACCGATTTGAGCCGCAGCTTCAGCGTCTATTTATAGTGCAAGGGGCGGGACGCTTCGGGTTCTAGAGAGCATTTGATTGGTCAGAAAGTTTGATGAGAAGCTGAAGTGCAGTGTGATGTCATCAAAATCGCTGATCCATATTGGCGGAAGTGAGAGACTGTAAGTTTTGAATGCTTATATCTTGTAAAAGCGAATTTTGTTATTGTTTTGGAGCACACTAATTTATAGATAATCTTAAGCCTAACATATACCAAAAGCCAAAAAAAAATTCAGTTTTGATTTAATGGGGACTTTAAACAAGCTACTCACTGTGTCATTTGTTTGAGATGCAAGTTTCTGTCTGTGATAGAAGTACTGTAGCTTGTGAACACTTCGCCACACTGAAGATTGTGAAGAACATGCCCCTCTTGCAGTGTTGGGGAGTAACGAGTTACATGTAACAGAATTGCGTGATTTAATTACAAAATAAATGTAATTGTAATTAGTTCGAGAAAAATGTGTAATTAAATTACAGTTACTTATGAACATGTTAACGATTACAAAGGGGGTGACATCTGAATATTTTTTGTAAAAAGCTTGGATATGCTGAATAACACTGATTTATTGCTTTGCCTGTTTTTGATGTGCACGATGCCTCCTGCCTTTTAAAGGCCATTTAGTAAAATGATGCTATTCTGATGCTTTTGATTGGTTCTCTTGCCAATTACATCAATCCACATCGTCACTGAAAGCTTTAGACCTGTCTGAGAGTCGATTAACTGATTAACAGCTGAAATCATTCATTAGAAATTTAGAAAAGCAATCAAAAATTGTCATCAAATGTAATCAGTTACATAACTTTATTAAAGTAATTGAAATAGCTACACTACTTATTACATTTTAAATAGGGTAACTTGTAATCTGTAATCAATTACATTTCCAAAGTAGCCTTCCCAACACTGATCCCACTGGAAGAGTTTTTACAGTTTGACCAAGATTGACTCTCCCCAATAATGCCATCAGTAGTAATTCTGCAATTCCTAACAGTAAAACAGCGTGCATCCTGACAATGCTGAAGCAAAGCATCTTTTATTTCGCATTAGCAGAGTCGCTTGTAAAAAAGTTCACAGGAAGTTTACAGGAAGCAGAAGTGTGTCAGAGATCAGAAGTGTTTGTTTGGATTGTGCGTCTCCCAGCGGTGATGAGCAGAGAATGAGCGCGCTCATGGGCTGCAGCGAGGGTTTGTCACCGTCTCAAGACGATGTGTTTGCATACACACTTCAGACCCAGCCAGAGGCGGGAACAAACACAAACACACACGCAAACTCTCGCAGGACGCTGCACTTTGCTGCTGTCTATATCTGATCTGCCTGCATCCGTGAGTCACTCATGGGTAATATCAGAGCTTTCATTACACTTTTGTGTATGAATCATATTTTAAAACATCTGAGCAATCTTAAACCTGAAGTCAAAAGCTTTTTTTTCTTGTTGTGCTTCAGTGTGAACTGTAAGCTAGAACTTTAGAGTTAACGTCAAAAGTCTGAGTGATAGAAAACTATGGTTAGAAAACTGGGTTAGTTGTGTTGTCCGCTGTGAATGCTGATAAAAGCATTCAGGGAAACATACATGTATTTTTTCATGTAGTTGCTGTCTTGCATTAGTCAGAGGGTTATGAGTTGGCCTGAGGAATTGAGAGAAGATTTCATTTCAGCTGTATTTCAGTGCAAACCTGTTCTTTATCCAATTTAACCTGATTGCACTAAAATAGCACTGTGTCATATTTACATCTGCTAAAACTTTGATTGTCTACTTTAGACATTCTGCTCACTTTAAGTAACTTTGCAAGTACATATCAACTTATACTAACCCTAACCTAACAGTCGAGGTAGTTGACATACAGGGTTGGGAAGGTTACAAGTTGTGTAATAGTCCCTCGGTTTGAAAAGATGGATCTCAAAATGTTACGGTAATATTTTGGAAAGTTGTCAAATGTGCAGAAGATACTGGAAAACCAAAGAATTTTTTTCTGAGGAACAGCAGGCAGTTTAACTGCTCAAGACAAACAAGGGATGCACAAACAACTATCACAAAACATGAAAACAGTCGTGGATCATTCAGGTAACAAAAGACAGTTAAGATTCAAGGGTATGTCGATTTTTGAATGGGGCCATTTTTATACTGTAAATTCAATCATTTTGTCTTGTGTAGTGTATGTAAACATCTGTTATGTGAAATAGCTTATTCAGGACTGTACTAAATAAAAACAACATGAAATGTTTATCAATTTAAAACCCATTAAGAATGTAATGAAATACAGTCATTTATTTTGTATGTTAAATACGTAATTAAGCTACATGTATTTTTTACTTGTTTTTTTTACATTACTCTGCAACCCTGTTGACGAAGTTGCACAGTTACGCATAGTTAGTGTATTGTCTAAAGTGGACCAAATTAAATGTAACTATACATCTCAGTCCAAACACACTTTCTTTCTAAGTAAACTAACATATTTTTCAATTAATGCTGATATATTAGCATCCACAAATAAGATAACCAGAATTAAATTTGACTTTTTTATATAAGTTTCACCCACAGAAAGTGGGCAGTAAGCAGAATTATATTGCACGTTTTCTATTCGATCACGGCAACTGTAATTCATAAAATGCTGATGAAATGGTACAAAAAACAGGTTGATGCATCAAAAGCAGAGATGTTATGCTTTATGAGATAATGTTATATGCAAATATTTCCATATCAGAAATAAAACATAGTATAGGTGCAATTATGGGGCCAAGCACATCAGTACATGTACATTACATTCAGAATGATCTAAAAAAATTAAGGACAGCAGAAGTTTATGAAGATATTTGATGTCATTTGAAAGGATTCGATCACGGCAACTGTAATTCATAAAATGCTGATGAAATGGTACAAAAAACAGGTTGATGCATCAAAAGCAGAGATGTTATGCTTTATGAGATAATGTTATATGCAAATATTTCCATATCAGAAATAAAACATAGTATAGGAGCAATTATGGGGCCAAGCACTTCAGTACATGTACATTACATTCAGAATGATCTAAAAAAAATTAAGGACAGCAGAAGTTTATGCAGTTTTTCCTCAATAAACTCCTAATGTGCTGCCTATTGATAGGAAGTAAGGTAGTTGTTGTAGTAGTTATGTTTGGGGTAGGTATAAGGGATCCAGAATGTGGTCATGCATTAATATGTGCTTTATAAGTGCTAATAAACAGCCAATATGCTAGTAATGTACATGCTAATAACTAGTTAATATCAAAAGTGATCCCTGAAGTGTTACCTTATAAGCACATTCATAAAAGTTCACAAAAAAAGTAACATTAATTTTTGTATTTCGGTGTGTGTGTTATGTGTAGACATATATAAGCTATGCTATTGTGTGTATACGGGTCTAAAGGTGAGGTGTTTGTTTCTATGAGAGCTGATTAAGTTGAGTGTTTCCCATCATGCTCTTGGCAGGTCAGTGGTGATGCTATGACTCCTCACTGAGCTCAGGGTATAAGGAGTTTGGGTGGGGGGCAGACGGTCTGTCACAGCCCTTCATCTCAAGCTATATGAGCTCAACACAAGTAAATAATACATCTCTGCATCGATCCGCCCTTGTGACCTCTGACCTCACTGACTGGGCGGAGACGACTGCAGTGAAAAGAACTGAGAAAACAGGATCCCACACAAGACTGCAGTCCAAAGAAAACAACCTAACAAATAAACCCTTTTGTTTGTATTCTTATATACGTTTAAATAAGTTCTCCATGATCTCTTTCTCACATGTTACAGGCAGGCAGGCTAGCTTTAAGGTAACCAGATTTTTTAAAGAGGAAAACCACAGTGAAATTTCTGATGTTATTATTTAAGATTAGGAATTATTTTCTGTGAATTAAAAAAAAAAAAGGAAACAGATGTAGCAACCAATCTTTTTATCTGTACTGTGATGCACATCTGAGTGTAACTAATTATAGATGACAAAATGTAAGGCGGGACTTGGTTGTATGCACTGGCTGTTGATTGGATGTTGAGATTTAGAAGTGGAGGCAGATGAACATGAGGGGGCGGAGTTTAAGCAAACTAAATGATTGGAGAAGTCCTGCATATGCCACTAGAGAGAAATCTATAGTTTCACCAGAAGATCTAGTTATGAAACATTCACAGATGAATTGTTCACATTAAGATTTATAATATGCATTTAAAAAAACTGATTTCATGTTTCAAAATGGCATGTTGTTGTACTTGTTACAATGTAAATATACATGTAAGTATTAATTAACAACATGTACTTAATATAGGTTTAGAGTTTGGTTTATTGTTGCTTGTAATTATGCATAGTTAAACTATACTTGTCAGGATTGGACTGTCTTTGTTGTGTTTTGCTCTCCATGTGCTCCCCGTGACCCAGTTTCTCCCTCATGTCCCCTTATTTGGTCGTTCCAGTTCCTGTCCTCGTTTTCTCTTAATTAGTCATTCTGTTCACCTGTGTTCCTCCCAATTGCCTCATTTAGTCATGTATTTAGTTCCAGTCTGTGCATTCCTTCTTTGTCGGGTCTACCAGTTGTGTACATGTGTCTTCCTTCCCTTCCAAGTGTGGATTTACCCTGTGCGTTGGATTTAATAAACAACGTTTTCGTTTATCCACGGCTCTTTCGTTCCTTCCGGCAGCGTATCGTGACAATAGTATAGTAAATATATGCAAGACACATTAAAATAAAGTTTTACCAATACTCCCATATTCTGAATGTTCATCAGCACACAGTTATAAACTGCAAAGACTGTAAAAACTGGTAAATAACTGTGGGACCTTTTTTATTCAACGAGTGAAAGACAACACTGAAATTCCACATGTATGAGATCATATAAAATATATTATATTTATAACAAGCAATATCTAGTATATTTCCCAGGAGAGCTGCAGCCACTAAAAAAGATACTGTCCCAGGAAAGGTTAGCTTTCTTATGTGTGGATAACTTGTCCCATTTATTTATCAATGAAATGTCTCATTGTCTACCAGGAGAATTCACTGCTGTCTTCACTATAGCTGTTTATATGCATCACAGCAGCAAAGTTACGAATCCACTTAAAGAGCTCCACAATAAAGACCAAAGAGATTGCACTAATATCAAAAAATGTCTAAACCTCCACTAACATGGTAGTTTTAACTAATTTCGCAAGGTGATATAAGATAAGATTTTTTAGAAATACATACAAGCACATGCCAGAATATTAGTATCATTTTAAGCACAGATAGCTTTTTAAATCTTTAGCTGTTCCTTAGCTAGTTTCATTCTTGCTTTCTTTAAAGGGGTCATATGATGCGATTTCAAGTTTTCCTTTCTCTTTGGAGCTGATTGTGCATAGATAAGATCCCTGAAGTTGCAAAGACTAAAGTCTCAAAACCAAAGAGACATTCTTTATCAAAGTTAAGAGTCAGCCACGCCCCCCTAAAACCGCTTGTTCTAACACGCCCCCACATATCTACCTCACTATGTGGAAATATTTGCATAATGCCGCCCAAATGTGCACGCAAAGAAAGAAGGCGTGGTTTCAGTAACCGCAGTTAGTGTTGAAGCAGCATGTCAGGGAGACGCTGTGTGTTTCTAGGAGAAAGCAAAAGCACTTTATTTGGCCTTCCGGAAGTAGATGCATTTAGGAATCTTTAAGATGACTTACAACAGAACAGCAATGCATTTTATGGACGACCGTTTCGTGAACCTAGGAGAGGAGGTCATTCTGACTTTGCTATGACAATCTGGCGCTTCTGAATCAGCTACTGTTTTGTTATTAGTTTAAGTATTTGCTATTGACTGTTCAAATGCGGAGTTTTGCGCATTGTGTGTGTGTGTGTGTGTGTGTGTGCGCGTGCACGCACGCACGCATGTGTGTGTGTGAGAGAAAGAGAGAGAGAGAGAGAGAGATCAAAGTGGAGTCAGCTGTCTTAACCGTGGCTTGTGTAATCACAATGCACTGGGTCAGCTGGCCAATCAGAGCAGACTGTGCTTGTCGGAAGGAGCGGCTTTGTAGAAACCGAAGCGTTTGAGAGAGGCGGGGCATAGAGGACCTACAATAATGTACAGTATTTGAAAAATAATGTGTTTTTTGAACATTAAAGCATGTCAACATATTCTGTTACACCAAATACACAAAATAATGATCTTTAAAATATCATCATATGACCTCTTTAAAGTAAAGTATTTCACTAAAGTCTTTGGTTTGGCACATTTTATAGCAATTACAGAAACAGGTAAGGTAGTTTTATTCTTACAATGAAAGAAAATGAAAAATTAATGCTGAGAGCAAGGGTGACAAACATTGAGGGTAAAAGCAGACGGTATAAGGAGGAGACCGGTTTAAAAATAAATATGAGAAAATCAGCTCTCAGCTAAAGAGGTCTATAAAATCTGGAAAATGCAGTTGCTCAACAGCACTTGCTTAGCCGATAAAGGAAGTCCACATTTGTGTGGACAAATCTGCCATCTCTGTTCATAGGTTCAGTTCTGCTGTCATTTTTGGAGTCAATCAACAGAGCTGTAAATGCCACGTGACTAATTACTCTAAAGTTGCAGGAATGATCGGCTGACAGCAACGCAAGAACATGCACAGTCCTAAACCCTTCAAATAAACACTTTAGTTTAGGGACCAATTTTCACTATTAACTATTTGCTTATTAGCATGCATATTACTAGCATATTGGCTGTTTATTAGTACTTGTAAAGCACATATTAATGCCTAATTCTGCACGACCATATTTTAGATCCCGTAATCCTACCACATAACTAAACGTAACAACTCCCTTTCTAACTATTGATAGCAGCAAATGAGGAGTTTATTGAGGCAAAAATCATAGTTAACAGCGAGAATTAATTGTATTTCTCATATTCCAATTTGGTATTAGATTTTCACCCATCGTTTAAGCTGGCTGCTAAAGAAATTTATCATTATACTGTACAATATTACATAATTAAGTGCCTGGTTGCGATGATCTTTCCTTTTTGCTGCATCACAATGTTACAGCTACAAACTGTCCCAGTGTTGCTTTGCTTTTGTTTTGTTCATGTTTCACTGGCTGGCTGACCTGACAGCGGTAATGGGCATCGTACTGACAACTATTACATCGATAATGCAAAGTCGAGTTTTTTGTTTAGTGCCATTGCAAACACGGCCAATATATTTACAGCCGAATTTCCTCCCCATGATTTATTTGTTCTGCCAATCAAATAAGGCTGGTCATGCGACCTCAGCAATGCATTCTCATTCTCAGACCGTCTCACCTGAAGCTCGGTTTGGAAGAAGAACTTCAGCGGGCACCGTGAGCAGTCGTAGATCTTGTCCTCCTGCCCGTGTGCGGTGAAGATGTGCTGCTGCAGTTTACAGGCCTGCACGAATACTGCAACAAGACACAACACATGCATTAAAGTCACATATTTCCAGACGCACTGCCAGTTTGCATCTTAGAACCTTTTGACACACAGGCCTGTGTTTAATTTCTTGAAATTAGTTCTGTAGACAAATGTAAGCCTTGCCTGTACATGAAATAGCTTTTAATGCTTTTAAAAGAATCTCTTCTGCTCACCAAGGCTGCATTTGCTCGATCAAAAAATACAGTAAAAACATTAATATTGTGTAATGCTATGGTATGTTATGAAAACTGTTTTCTGCTTTACATATTGTGGAAACCATGACACTTGTTTTCAGGATCCTCTGATAAATACAAATTTAAAAGAATTTTTTTCTTTTTTTTACTGTAAATATTTTTACTGTCACTTTTCGTTAACTTAAGGTGTCCTTGATGAATAAAAGTAAAAAAAAAAGAATAACAAATTCACAAATTTGATGTATATTTTTGATCCTTGCATAATTCCCATACTTCTGTTTGTATTATTTCGTAGTTTTAATGTCTTTACTATTATTAAAAAATGTGGAAAGGAGTTATAATAAAAAATGAGTGTTTTTTTTTAATCTGCATTGTACGTACAGTAAAATACAAGAAAAATACTTGTGCAGAAAGCAAAGCAAATCTATTTGAATATCATAATGTCTGAAACTCAAATTCAGTTTCTACCCATTTTTCTCTCAGACCCCCACGTTTTCTAATTCAACTTACACAGGTAAAATAATCTGGACGTGCATCTGTGGGTTTGAGATCCTGCATATGAGCATAAATGAGCAATAATATAGAGAGAAAGAGATGGACGTGATTTGGAGAATGGTTATCAGTACAATGGTAGACTACAGTTTGACTTTACAATAACATTGTATTTGTCAATGTTCCTTAATTCATTAGATGATTCAAAACTAACAATGAACAACATCTCCATACAGCATTCGGGTAACAATTTATTAGTTAACATTGGCTAATGCATTATCATTAACTAACATTAAGCAATACATTTGCTACAGTATTTAATAATCTTTGTTAATGTTAGTTAATAAAAATACAACTGTTCATTGTTAATTCATGCCAGCTCAGGTCCATTAAATAATATTAACAGATTTTCAATTTTGTAAATGCTGACATGAACATTAACCAAGATTAATAAATGCTTTAGAGTTATTTTTCATTTTTAGTTCATGTTAACTAATGGACCCTTATTTTAGTGTGCTATTATGGGATTATCTTTGTTAAGTTGGATGTATGCAGATGCATTTCTAAATATTAATAACTTCCATTGTTATCATTTGTTAAAGCATCATTTAACATGAACTAACAACTCCTCTTTACAATGTTAATTTATCTTGGTTTGTGCTTATTTGTTCATTTACAAGTCTAAACATTCAAGGTGCATGTTAACATTGCTTAATGTATTAATTACCATTAAATAACAAAGAACGGCACCTTATTAAAGTTCCTTAAAAGCAATAAAGCATTTTTCCCCTGAAACTCACTGTAACGCGGAAACCATCTGAACATCAGTTAATGTGTTTCTAATGTCTCTGGCCTCCTTACTAGCATGATTTGTTTTTAATGAAGTATCTATTATGCACATTTATGAATCTTTTTATAAAGTGTGACCTATTGTTTGATGTTACTAATGTTTGTCGGCGCATAACTAACATCATATAACTGTAAAAGAGTATTTATTAAGGGCTGCTGGATCGCATTGTAAACTGACGAGAGTTCACACTTTTCCGACATATTCTTGTGCAGAACATTTTCTGAGCATGCAGGTAAAAACTCAAATCTATGTACATTTCATACATATCTGCATTTCTCAAATCCAACATATTCACAGTATCTCTGACGCAGAAAAACACTGATTGCATTTTCTTTCAAAAATATCTGTATTTTATATTTTATATCTATTTTATACAATCTGTGGTTGCCGGAATTTTACCGTAAAAAATACGGTAGCAACGTTTTAGGTTTTAACTTACATTTACAGTTAAATACCGTAATTTCATTAACTGATATAATGTTAATATACCAACCTACTGAAGTACTGAAATCTGTTTTGTAATACACTGATAACCACCAAATGCAGGAGGTGATGAGAAAGTCACACGATGAACCAAAGCCCATCACAAGCAGCTTTTAAATAATAACACATATAGAAGGTGCACAGCGTCATTCACACAAACACTAAACACCATCACGGTAACACACATGAGACTGAAATAATGCAATAAACATTCATTTAACAACATTAGGTGTAACACACAACCCTAATATACAAAACTGATAAGAAAAAACTAAGAAGAAACAGTTATTTCAACAAAAAAACATCAAATTTGAAATGTAACACAGGGAATTCTGGGAATGTCAATTTACGGTTATTCACTGTAAATTATACTTTTTCACTTCCAAAAACAGTATACTACCGTAAAATTAATGTCCAACACAGTTTTTCACCGTATATAGTAGGGGAGTTTACCGTTAACCATTTAACAGGTTTTTACTGTAGCATTTTTACAGTCTGTTACCGTTAAATTCACGGTCATTTTTTACAGTGTAGTTCTTCACCATGCAGTTCATGTCGGGATTTTTTTATGAAATTGCACTTACTAATGGCTTCAGCAGACACATATGCTACTATTTAAAAAGATCAGGATAAATCTGTCTTGGCAAAACTGACCATTCATATTTTAATGCAATATTACAGTGTTTATTATAAATTATTTATCGCTGCGCATCACCATCATTATTCTTTTAACGTTCTCTTCAGTTCACTATGACTTCTCTGATGACGTGTGAGCGAGGGCTGACCAATAAAGTCAGACCTTCGATCCTTCTCACATGAAACAATCACAGCAATTGCAAAAAAATGCAAACGACAACACTTTCTACAATCCAATCGTTTCCCAATGAACTAAATCAAGCCAAGCCCTACTTTTCAAAAAGCTGTATATATGCTACATTTTACATATTGCTAAATGTTTATTACTAAAACTCAAATTATCTATGGAAGCAATGAATGGGATTTTTATTTCATAGTAGCTAACTGAACTGTTTGTCAAGAGACAAAGCATCCAACGTGAACGCACAAACAGCAAATGAAGGACTAAAGTGTGTCTGTATAAAATATTCCACTTGGCTTTACAGTTTTCCCATTATCTACTGCCAACGATTTTCAGAAAGTAAGCTCTTCTGTTCTCACCAAACAATCGTTAATGTGAGTGTTTGTGGTTTCGATTGATAGTTTGATGAATGTGTTACAACTGTTATGTAATGCAAAAAATGTGTTTTGTTTTTTAAAGATATGCAAATTTTTAATAAAGTCCAAAAGGGAATGGTCTTTTACAGTTACATAACATTAATAACGTGCATACAAACAAGTAGGTCACACTTTATAGCAAGGATCACAAATGTGCATAACGGGATTATGGGACGTTACTTATGCATGTTAATGTTAGAGCGCCGCTCCATTGTTCTAAAAAATAGATGTAGAATTCTAGAAAAAGGTATCCAGTCGTTCATAAGGGATGTACAGCTCTTCTTCTTCTTCATTATTTGTATGAGGCTTTCAAATAACTCTGTATTAAGGAACCAATTAGTGATCTGAAAAGTATAATGTTAAAAAAGTATTAATTATTTAAAAAAGGTGTAATTTGAGCATATTTACTTTTTGATTATTTGGTATCGTTTGTATTAAATGTATTGCACAAGAAGTTATTTTTTGTATTGATGGGCACATACAAACCCAGGGCCAGGCTGCATTACCGTGCACACAATTGAGTGTAAAACTGTAGTGTTTTGTTGTGTAAAGTGAGAGACAAATGCTCATAAGTGACATGCAGAGTGTTTGTTCTGCGCTCTGCTTCCTCCAGGGTGAGCCGAGCTACTTTCAGCTGCGGGCTGCCTGACTTCACATAGCTGTCAAATGCGTCCCGTGAGAGCGACACTTCTGACATCTCCCCGCTGCCTCTGGATGGCTCCTCGACTCCTCTTTCACCTCCTTCCCTCCTCTTTCTCTCTCATCCTCCCTCGCTTTGCATGATCACGCTGCGTCTGTCCTTCCTTCATTCCTGCCTCCACTCTCTCCGGCTGCAGTCCCCAAACAAACGCTTCTATTAAAACTGCTCGTGTTGAAATCATGCTATAAAAATGTGTATAATTTCAGATTTTCCACTGGTGAATTGAAATCCTATTACTTGCGATCATTTTTTGTGCCTGTAGAGGCCTGTCATATTCTACTCAGTGAAGAGCGTAAATGAGACTTCCACTCTCTCCGGCTGCAGTCCCCAAACAAACGCTTCTATTAAAACTGCTCGTGTTGAAATCATGCTATAAAAAATGTGTATAATTTCAGATTTTCCACTGGTGAATTGAAATCCTATTATTTGCGATCATTTTTTGTGCCTGTAGAGGCCTGTCATATTCTACTCAGTGAAGAGCGTAAATGAGACTCGAGTCTCAGACTGTTTTAGTTTCAACCCCAGTCCCCAAATGTGTGTTCTGTATTTTATACATTAAATACATTATATTTGACTCTGACCCATACAGAGTTTTTTTCTGGCTAAAATATATTTTAATATATGCCATATATATGTTGAAAACAGTAAAGCTCAATTAAATATATTTTTAATTAGAAAATATATTTAGTTTCAACCGTCATATACTAAAGTTTATTTTAAAATGTATTTCAGGGTTGAGAAAATACATTTCCAGTCTTACAGTAACTTGCATTTAGGCTGAATGAAAAATTATTTAATAATATTACATTTTCATAAATTCCTTTTATTTATTTATTTATTTATAATTTTCTCTGGAACATTGTCAAGTATGTTCCTTGCTGATTTTTATTAAAATGTGTTATATGTTCACACGTATCATAGACAACAGATAATATGTGAATGTATTTTCTTGGACAGAAATGTATGGAGGGCAAAATACATTTTCAAATGCTTTTAAAATATATTATTTATATATTTTTACAACAAATATTTATATTTTTAAAACAAATTGTAAAAGAAAAGAGTTAAAAATATATTAATAGACAAGAAAAAAATGGCTGCTACCACTGTGTATAAAGTATAAATAACCACTCAAGAGGAGCATGTTTTGTTTTGGGGGTTTTTTACTACCGAAACTGAACAAGCACAGAATGGTGTTTTTGCATCTCTCTGCTGGAAATACACTACAAGAGATGCAAAGAAAGCGATGTGCTTGCTGAAGGCCACTACAAACAGCAATGAAAATACACTCGCTGCTCTGTTTGCAGGGCATCTGTCCTGCTTGTTGGCAAGGTGAGCTAGAAAACACTCACGCAACTGACGCTGGAGAGCTTTCAAACCAAACCCCAGGCTACTGTTTTCAAGCAGAATCCGAGTTCAGAAAATAACTTCTGCACAAACGAAACGATCCAAAAATGTGATCTAGTGTGAAAACGCCTCTAGATCAGCGTTGGGATGTTTGTGTGATGCATGTAGTCATATGTTTGTCATGATTTCTGCAGTGCGGATGCCGTCCTTCTTTCTCTCTCTCTCTCTGCCGCATGATCAATATGAGTGCGGAAGGAGACGTGGTGGGACCTGTCTGTCAGGCGCCAACACCAAGTAAATGAAAAAAGCCCAGTAGATCAAGTCAGTAAGAATGAGAGAAGCAGAGAAAGACAGAGAGAGACAAATGAAGCATGTTGTTGTGGCGGCAGTAGAGAAATACATCAAGATAAAGTGTTTGCATAAGCTGCAGCTTAAGGTTTAGAGTTCTATACAATGATATCACTCCTGAGTCAGGGCTTCAGATGGATTTTCTCCATGGAGAAATTCAGACCTACCAAGAGCTTATGATGTGAAGCAATGCTATACATGTCAGAAAACTGCTGTAGAAACTGGAAATGTCATTTTAACTTTCTTTCCCCTAAAATTGTAAAACTTTGTTTTATTTAAATGAGTTGACCTATGGTCAGTAGTATACTGTACTGGATGTTTTGGTGCTGTCGTTGACAATTCAAAAGTGCATACATAGTTTTGTACCTTTGTTTAAATTTCAAAAATAAATTTGCTTCAAATTGATGTAAAGTTGCGATTCAGGGCTTGCTGGTTTGGATTAAATCTCAAATTCTCTTTTGAAGAATTGTTTTAATGGCATATGAAGACAATGTAAAAATTACTTACAGTCCCACAGAATTTTGACACTGACCATATTTTTTCAAAATTTGCTAATTAATGTTAACCTTACGGGTAAATGATGTCTGTCTTCTGTATGTACTGTGAGATCTGAGTGATCAGAATGATCCAGTTCCTAAACAAACTTTTATAAATTGTGATTGTTTGAATGCAGTTCCATCATAAACGTCCAGGTGTTTGTGAAAGCCCGACTTAAACAACTGTTGAAAGAGTTTGAAAAGAAGCTTTGTGCACTGAGCAGCAAACAGCCTCTGTGAGCTCTGGGATTGCACTATGCACGCACAGTTAACCCTGCTGACACCAGAGATGAGACGGGGTCTGATCCCACTCTTCACATCCAGAGACAGAGCAGGTCATTAACAGCAGCATCCACTAATACAGTCCTGCTCTTCTCACTCACTCTCAGTCACAATACCACACTACCAGCCAAAGACTCGACACACATGACTGAATTCATGTTTTTTATGAAAATCTAAATGTTCACTAAAATGCATGAAAATATACTTCCATTTGTGTTATTTCATAGTTTTGATGACTTTACCGTTATTCTAAAATGTGGAAAACAGTTGATAATTAATAAAACAACTACGACTGTTGTTATTGTTAAAAGCCTGATTGATTGTAATGTTGCTCTGTCATATGCAGTACACACACACACACACACACACACACTCACTCACACTCACACACTCACACTCACACACACACACACACACACACACACACTCACACTCACTCTCACACACACACACACACACACACACACTCACACTCACTCTCACACACACACACACACACACACACACTCACACTCACTCTCACACACACACACACACACACACACACTCACACTCACTCTCACACACACACACACACACACACACACTCACACTCACTCTCACACACACACACACACACACACACACACTCCCACACACACACACACTCACACTCACACTCACTCTCACACACATACACACACACACTCACACACACACACTCTCCCACATACACACACACTCACACTCACACTCACTCTCACACTCACACTCACTCACACACTCACACTCACACACACACACACACACTCACTCACACGCGCGCACACTCTCTCTCACACACACACACACACACTCACTCACACGCGCGCACACTCTCTCTCACACACACACACACACACTCACTCACACGCGCGCACACTCTCTCTCACACACACACACACACACTCACTCACACGCGCGCACACTCTCTCTCACACACACACACACACACTCACTCACACGCGCGCACACTCTCTCTCACACACACACACACACACTCACTCTCTCACACACATACACACACACACTCACACACACGCACACACACACACACACACACACACACAGGTTTGTTTTTATGGTTTATGGAGACTCTCCATAGGTGTAATGGATTTTATGCCGTATACGAGGGACAGACATACAGAGCCGTTCAGTGGGGTCTGAATGAAATTACGGGCATTCGTCTCCTCACTAGTGAGCAGAGTTTATGCAAATGAGACACCGCTGGGTGAATGTGTGCGTGTACTCTATGACACTGCAGATGGAGGTAATATCAGCTGGTGGGTTTGCAGTCAGTATCCGGGGGGACATCAGATCTCTGAGTTACATCTTCAGGAAAGGTTACACACACACACACACACACACACACACACACACACACACAAACATAAAGATGTACCTATGAAGCAGACAGGACACTTGAAGATGCCGCCCATGCCCTCAAAGCTGTGCTCGATGAGGTGACACTGCAGTTTCGCTGGAGAGTCGAAGGTTTGACTGCATAGTTTACATTCATGAATGAGACCTTCCTCTGAGAAAAGACAGAAAAACACAAACACAAGCCTTTGTCACTGGAAATGTCTGAAAGATTCCCAAACGCTAGCACACTATCCCCTGGTTTCACAGACAAGGCTTAAGCCTAGTCCCAGACTAAAATACATGTCTGGACTATTTCAACTGAAAGAAACTTGCACTTGAGTGATCTTAAAATATGTCAGATTTATTGTTTTGCCTCAAGATGCACACCAACAATGTTTTTATCTAAGGCATATTTATAAAAGCTACTTAAATGTCCTAATTGAACTATGGCCTAATCCTGGTTTAACCTAAGCCCTGCCTGTGAAACCGGGCCTGTATGATTTGCAATATTTTTTAGCATTCATATTAAATTCTCTTCTAATAAAACATGGTTAAGAATAAACATGAGACACTGAAACATCATTAGTTCATTATTTAAATAGTCACGTCATCTGTACTTTTAGGAGATGGCAATATGATTAATAATTTACAAGATTTGAAAAAAAAAGATTTGTATATTTGTAAAAGTACATATTTTATTGCTAACATTGTCAACAAACACACAAACAAAAACACAAAATAAATAAAATAATAATAATTAATAATAACTTTGTACCACAATGTAATATGGTCCAGATATTATTCATTATAATTTTCCCTTTGAATTAAATTAGTATTACTTTACTCATATATTCAACAAACTAATAATTAGTAAATCATTATCACGTGTTTCCTGTATTTTTGTTTCCTAAAACAATCAAAATGATTCATAACAGATAAAAACATACTAATAATATTTTTGGTTCTGATATACATACATTTGATTTTTAAGGGAAGTCGTGGCCTAATGGTTAGAGAGTCGGACTCGTAACCCAAAGGTTGTGGGTTCGAGTCTCGTACCGGCAGGGATTGTAGGTGGGGGGAGTGAATGTACAGCGCTCTCTCCCACCTTCAATACCACGACTGAGGTGCCCTTGAGCAAGGCACCGAACCCCCAACTGCTCCCCGGGCGCCGCAGCATAAATGGCTGCCCACTGCTCCGGGTGTGTGTTCACGGTTTGTGTGTGTTCACTGCTGTGTGTGTGCACTTTGGATGGGTAAATGCAGAGCCCTAATTCCTAGTATGGGTCACCATACTTGGCCACATGTCACGTCACTTTATTGTTTAAATTCAGAAACCTTCTACTACTTCAACTTCCTTTAATTTCATAATAACCTAATAATGTATTACAAAATAAAAAGTGTTTCTCAAATCAAAAATAGGATCTGGATCAGCTCACAACAACATGAAAACTTTTTTTTATTTTAATAAACAATGTATAAATACATAAAAAGCATGTCTGTTAGTTTTTGTTGTTGTTGTTGTTGTTTCCCCTGTCCTTATGTAGTATTGTCTGTCCAGGAAACATACGCTACAATCTTAAGAAAAGTATTTTAAGAAAATATTTTTCACTGGTGTTTTGAATTATGCATTGTATTGTTTCTATTTTAGGGTTATGTATTTTTGACTTAACTACACTGTACATGACGTGAAAACAGTCCGCTATTTATGCTTGTACTGTACGATAGCATGGACTCACTAACTTTAACGTTAGTTTTAGCCGGAGATAGCTTGCTGAAGCACAAGATGGCATTAACGTTCTGCTTGAGCAGATGAAAATTGTAACT
>NW_015507024.1:26378-28307 GCF_001515645.1 Sinocyclocheilus grahami
CATTTGATTGTGCCTTATTGCTCAAAAAAGCCATAACAAGAGGAATACATTTACATCAGTCGTTCTTTGACACTGCTCATCTGTACAGATGACGCTAATGGTTTAACATATATCTCATTGTTGCTCAAATGTTTGGGATCAATAATATAAGTGTTGAGTTGTGCTGGAGTTGTGAGGAACTCAGGTGGAGTTTATTAAAATCCAACAGTGAGCAAAAACAGGAACAAGGCTTGACTTGAACAGACTCACTATCAGACGGTTACACAAACAATACTCGACAAGAGACAATGGCAACATGAGGGCTATAAATACTAAACAATAAGGGTCACATGACATAAACCAACAAATGAGGAACAAGACACATGACTAAAAACAACCAATCAGAACATGACGCATTGAACAAAGGAATCAATAGCAGGATCACATGAGGGCAAGGGAACCACACGACAAACCAGGAAACAGAACTAAACTACAAAATAAAATACATGAAAACGTGAACATGAAACAAAACCCAAAACCAATGTGACACATTTCAGCAGCACAAAGACTGATTTTTGTCACAATGCATTCTGGGATTGGCTGATCTGCAATGGATACATGTTATGCTGCAGCTATACGGCAGCAGATACTGACCTGAGAACAGCTCACTGAGGGAGTCGTGCATCTATTAATACATAATGAGCCAAATTAACAGAGATTAAAGCCCTGGGAATTAAACGCAGACTCCTCCTCCTCCCGTGTGTGTGTGTGATTTCCCTCATGAGTTCAGCAGCTCATGTGGGACCACCCTGTGTTTATTCATTTAACGATGAAAATAGTGTAATAGAGGACTTTATAGAGGAAACTTTATCAAATCAAACACTGATGATTAATGATGAGTCTGAGCTATACTTGATTTATGAATGCTGTAATGTTTCTGTGTGTGATCTGCATGCGAGATTGACATTTCACGTCTAATGAAGACAAAGGGGAGAAAAGCATCTCGAGTTGTCTACAGTCAAAGAATCATTTGTCCAGGACATCATTTTTCTCACACACTGAACATGACATAATGTGATTTACTCCCACGTTCTCCTTCGTAAATTTGTGGAGATGCTCTAGGTGTGCGTTTACTGGGAGCAAAAGACCATCAGCATTATAAGCGTATTGCCATTGTAGAGTAGGAGGATGAATTTTGATACATTAATGACCTTAGATTCAATGGCATGAAGTTATGAATTCTTATGAAAAACATAGATTTGTGAGGAAAGCAGAATTTTCACAGTTCACGATTGGGATATTTGCCAAATAAAATCATCCAGAATAAAACTAAGAATAAAATCATTTAGTTAATCCAGAAATTTAAATTCTGTCATTATTTACTTTCCCCAAATTGTTCCAAACCAGTGTGAGTTGCTGGTCCCCATTAACTTCCATGAAAAAATACTATGAAAGTCAATGGGGACCAGAAACGGTTCGGATGCCAACATTCTTCAAAAATAACTTCTGCTCTGTTCAACAGAAGAAAAAATCGTATACAGGTTTGGAATCCCTGTTGAAAAATCCAGCATATGCTGGTTAGGCATGTTTTGAAGCATGGCTGCTGGTTTGAGCTGGTTCAAGCTGGTTATGAGCTGGTTCAAGCTGGTCCTTAGCTGGTCATGAGCTGGTTTAAGTTGGTTCTTAGCTGGTCATGAGCTGGTTTAAACTGGTTCTTAGCTGGTCATGAGCTGGTTTAAGCTGGTTCTTAGCTGGTCATGAGCTGGTTTAAACTGGTTCTTAGCTGGTCATGAGCTGGTTTAAGCTGGTTCTTAGCTAGTTCAAGCTGGTCCTTAGCTGGTCATGAGCTGGTTCTTAGCTGATCATGAGCTGGTTCAAGCTGGTCCTTAGCTGGTCATGAGCTGGTTCAAGCTGATTCAAGCTGGTCCTTAGCTGGTCATGAGCTGGTTC